>NW_027464116.1:0-283302 GCF_050947455.1 Rhinoderma darwinii
TAAACTAGGGCTGAGGAGGGAGGTCAATGTAGAAAAAAAAGGGGTAGCCAGGTTAGAGAGGGGTCAGACTATATTGGTGGGGGGAGAAACAGAATGTGGGGAGAGGACTAGACAACAAGATAAGGAGATCCT
The DNA here is from genome assembly GCF_050947455.1 of Rhinoderma darwinii. NCBI lineage: Eukaryota > Metazoa > Chordata > Amphibia > Anura > Rhinodermatidae > Rhinoderma > Rhinoderma darwinii. The sequence goes on from NW_027464116.1 coordinate 133, forward strand.
TCCGTTACAAAACATCAGTGTAAATAAAAAGGCCCGATTAATGTCAAATCACATTTCTGATAATAAAAGTGAAAAACTGACGGGCAAGTTAAAGTGTATGTTCACAAATGCCAGAAGTCTAGCAAGCAAAATGGGGGAGCTGGAGGCATTGGTACTGGAAGAAAATATAGATATAGTTGTTGTTGCTGAAACATGGCTGGACTCTTCACATGACTGGACTGTAAATCTACAGGGTTTTACACTTTTTCGGAAAGACAGGACAAATAGGAAAGGCGGTGGTGTATGTCTGTATGTGAGAAGTGATATGAAGGTGGTGGTGTATGTCTGTATGTGAGAAGTGATATGAAGGCGGTGGTGTATGTCTGTATGTGAGAAATGATATGAAGGCGAGTGTGAAAGAGACAATAGTGGGTGAAGATTGTGAGGAGGTTGAAACCTTGTGGGTGGAACTAGAAAGGGAGGTAAACACTGAAAAATTACTTTTGGTGTAATCTATAGACCCCCCAATATAACTGAGGAGATGGAAGTTCAGTTATATAAACAGATGGAGCGGGCTGCACAGGCGGGTACTGTAGTGATAATGGGAGATTTTATTTTCCGGGATATTAATTGGTGTCATGGTTCGGCTTCAACTGCAAAGGGGAGACATTTCCTCAACCTGTTGCAGGAAAATTTTATGGGCCAGTTTGTGGAAGACCCGACTGGAGGTGAAGCTCTGTTGGATCTGGTCATTTCTAATAATGCAGATCTTGTTGGGAACGTCAATGTTCGTGAAAACCTCGGTAACAGTGATCATAATATAGTTACATTTTACCTATACTGTAAAAAACAAACGCAGGCTGGGAGGGCAAAAACATTTAATTTTAAGAAGGCCAATTTCCCCAGGATGAGGGCGGCAATTCAGGATATGGACTGGGAAGAACTAATGTTAAATAATGGGACAAATGATAAATGGGAGATTTTCAAATCTACTTTGAGTTATTATAGTGCAAAATGTATTCCTACAGGTAACAAGTATAAACTACTAAAATTAAACCCCACATGGCTTACACCTTCTGTAAAAGGGGCAATACACGACAAAAAAAGGGCATTTAAAAAATACAAATCTGAGGGTACATCTGCAGCCTTTGTAAAATATAAAGAGCTTAATAAAATCTGTAAAAATTTAATAAAATTTGCAAAAATACAAAATGAAAGGCAGGTGGCCAAGGATAGTAAAACAAATCCCAAAAAATTCTTCAAGTATATAAATGCTAAAAAACCAAGGTCTGAACATGTAGGACCCCTAGATAATGGTAATGGGGAGTTGGTCACAGGGGATCAAGAGAAGGCAGAGTTACTAAATGGGTTCTTTAGCTCTGTATATACAACTGAAGAAAGAGCAGCTGATGTAGCCGCTGCCGGTGCTGTTAATATATCAGTTGATATAATGAATTGGATGAATGTAGATATGGTCCAAGCTAAATTAAATAAAATAAATGTGCACAAGGCCCCGGGACCAGATGGGTTACACCCTAGAGTTTTTAAGGAGCTTAGTTCAGTTATTTATGTCCCCCTTTTCATAATATTCAGAGAATCTCTAGTGACAATAGTGCCAAGGGACTGGCGCAGGGCAAATGTGGTGCCTATTTTCAAAAAGGGCTCTAGGTCTTCCCCGGGTAATTATAGACCAGTAAGCTTAACATCCATCGTGGGGAAAATGTTTGAGGGGCTATTGAGGGACTATATACAGGATTATGTGACAATAAATAGCATTATAAGTGACAGCCAGCACGGTTTTACTAAGGACAGAAGTTGTCAAACTAACCTGATCTGTTTTTATGAAGAGGTGAGCAGAAGCCTAGACAGAGGGGCCGCTGTGGATTTTGTGTTTTTGGACTTTGCAAAGGCATTTGACACTGTCCCCCATAGACGCCTAATGGGTAAATTAAGGACTATAGGTTTAGAAAATATAGTTTGTAATTGGATTGAGAATTGGCTCAAGGACCGTATCCAGAGAGTTGTGGTCAATGATTCCTACTCTGAATGGTCCCCGGTTATAAGTGGTGACCCCAGGGTTCAGTGCTGGGACCACTATTATTCAACTTATTTATTAATGAAATAGAGGATGGGATTAATAGCACGATTTCTATTTTTGCAGATGACACCAAGCTATGTAATATAGTTCAGACTATGGAAGATGTTCATGAATTACAGGCAGATTTAAACAAACTAAGTGTTTGGGCGTCCACTTGGCAGATGAAGTTTAATGTAGATAAATGTAAAGTTATGCATCTGAGTCACTTGTAGAGAAGGATCTGGGTGTAATAATCTGCAGCATCATATGTCCTAGGGGGAGCTACACTGGCGGATTCACTTGTTGAGAAGGATCTGGGTGTACTTGTAAATCATAAACTCAATAACAGCACAATGTCAATCAGCTGCTTCAAAGGCCAGCAGGATATTGTCGTGTATTAAAAGAGGCATGGACTCGCAGGACAGGGATGTAATATTGCCACTTTACAAAGCATTAGTGAGGCCTCATCTAGAATATGCAGTTCAGTTCTGGGCTCCAGTTCATAGAAAGGATGCCCTGGAGTTGGAAAAAATACAAAGAAGAGCAACGAAGCTAATTAGGGGCATGGAGAATTTAAGTTATGAGGAAAGATTGAAAGAATTAAACCTATTTAGCCTTGAAAAAAGACGACTAAAGGGGGGACATGATTAACTTATATAAATATATTAATGGCACATACAAAAAATATGGTGAAATCCTGTTCCTTGTAAAACCCCCTCAAAAAACAAGGGGGCGCTCCCTCCGTCTGGAGAAATAAAGGTTCAACCTGCAGAGACGACAAGTCTTCTTTACCGTGAGAACTGTGAATCTATGGAATAGCCGAGCGCAGGAGCCGTCACAGCAGGGACAGTAGATGCTGCAAAAAAGGGTTAGATAATTTCTTAGAACAAAAAACTATTAGCTCCTATGTGTAGAGATTTTTCCTTTCCTTTTCCCATCCCTTGGTTGAACTTGATGGACATGTGTCTTTTTTCAGCCGTACTAAATATGTAACTATGTAACTATGTAACTATGTAACTATGTAAGGACGCCTCGTACCAAGGGGTTCAATTTGGGGGTAAACTAGACAAAATAGGCCTTTATGCTGATGACATGATCCTCTTTATACAGCAACCTAAGGTATCTTTACCCATAGCGATCACTTATACGACCCCTGCTGGATTATATCAAGGCTAAATTTAAACTGTGGAGCTCATTGCCCCTGGCTGTCTCTGGTCGTATTAACCTCATAAAAATGATTATACTCCCTAAATGCCTGTACATGCTGGAATGTGCTGCAGTGCCTGCACCAATGTCTTTTTTGAAAAGTGTTCCTGCTCTGTTTCCGTCCTTTATATGGGGAACCAGTAGATCAAAGCTTAAACTCAGTACACTACAGAGACCCAAGTCTATGGGGGGACATTCTCTCACTGATATTTATTTGTATTATCTGTCGGGACAGCTCCGCTAACTTACTTCTTGGACTGAATTGGGAGTCCCCCCTAATCGCGATCATTACCTAGCATCTTATTTGGCTGTTCCACATCTGTGGCCAGTGTTGGAGGGTTCAACGTCATTGTCCAGGAGCTTACTTCCCCTACATAGAGTGGCGGCGCAGGTGTGGTTGGCTGCCAAGAAATTGCTTAATTTTGTGGATATTATAACTGAAACTCCCTTGTGGCACAGTCCGTCTTTGCCTCATGTCTCAGATGCCCTGGATCCTCAGTTTTGGACGCCAGCGGGGGGTTGAGCTGGTTGGGGATTTGTATGTGGATGGAAATATGAAGTCTTTTGCGCAACTGCAGTCCGATTTTGATATACCTAGAGAGTCCTTTTTTAAATTCCTTCAGCTTCGCCACGCTTTGCAGACTCAATACCCGCCTGGAACTAGGAATATCTCAGATTTTCCTCTCATTGGAATCTTTAGGTCCCAGGGACCTAGGGGCCTGATCTCGGTGATCTACTCCTTCCTCATTCAGGCTAGATTAAAAGCGGCACCCCTGGTTGTTGAGACGAGATGGATGGAGTTAATTCCTGAGATATCCTCCGAAATATGGATGGACATGTTAAACTCACATACACTGGTTTCTCCAGCCGCCAATAATAAGATGACACAACTATTCATTACTCATCAGAGCTATCTGACTCCTGTCCGACCACACAAGAAGGGTAGATGTCCGACTGCTGAGCGTCATAGGTGTAGAGTCTCCAGAGCAGACTTTTGGCATATGACCTGGGCATGCCCTTGGATTTCTTCTTTCTGGGCAGACGTGATAGCATTGATATCTGACGTACTGCAGTTGCCGGTACCCTTTACGCCCTTGGTAAGTTTATTTGGAATTGTATCTGAAGAGCATTGGACACATCACACGAGAATATTCTTGAGGGAGGTATTATTCCTAGCACGTAAAGCAATAGCTCTTAGATGTATGGGCCCGAGACCACCTTCCATTTCACAATGGAAGGCTCTGGTAAACTCCCTGTTACCATATGCCAAAATCGTGTACAAAAATAGAGGGTGTGAAAATAAGTTCTCTAAGGTTTGGGGTCCCTGGTGTGACTCACCACATACACTATATGATTCACAACGGTTTATAGACATTAGAAATATAATGTTAACGCATGATACTGTTTAAATTGTATTGGATTTAATTGACTGTTTGTATGGTCAGCATTGTATGCTGCATGGTGATATGTAACCCAAGTCTTTTGATATGTATCCTCTTGTACATTGGTATCTAAACTGTGCATGGTTTGTATATTGTTCAATAAAACGAGTTTAAAAAAAAAAAAAAAAAAGCTGCCTTCTCTTCTGCTTCAGTCCTACATAGACCGGATTCCACCAAACCATTTGTTCTGGAGGTCGATGCTTCATCTGTGGGAGTCGGAGCTATTCTTTCACAAAAGACTTGTAGAGGGAGACGCCTTATATCGCTGTTTTGACCCCACAGACCAAGAGCCCAGACCACAGTTTATTAGTAGATCCGAAACGTACTGTGATCGCTGCTCCTGCTGAAGTGGTACACATTCCTCGAGGAAAGACCTACGTACCCCCTAAACAAAGGGTTCTGCGTTGGGGCCATGCCTCCAGGGTTTCGGGGCACCCTGGCATCAAAAAGACTCTCAATTTGATTGGCCATCAGTACTGGGGGCCTTCCATGTCCCAAGACACTAAAGACTTTGTTTCTGCCTGCTCCACTTGCTCTCAAAATAAAGTCTTCCATTCAAGACCTGCTGACCTTTTGCACCCCCTGCCCGTGCCTGACTCTCCCTGGTCGCACCTTGCCATGGACTTCATCACCGATCTGCCTAGTTCTGCGGGGTGTATCATGATCTGGGTTGTAGTGGATCGCTTTTCCAAGATGGCGCACTTCGTATCTCTCTCAGGCCTCTCAGGCCTTCCGTCATCTTCCCGACTGGCAACGCTGTTTATCAAGCACATCTTTCACCTTCATGGTTTTCCTAAGCACATTGTTTCTGACAGAGGAGTTCAGTTCACATCCAAGTTCTGGAGAGCCTTGTGCAAACTGCTGGAGGTCAAACTAGACTTCTCTTTCGTGTACCATCCCCAATCCAATGGTCAAGTAGAGCGCATAAACCAAATACTTGAAGGTTTCCTCAGGAATTTCGTGTCTCCGCGACAAGATGACTGGGCAAGTCTGCTTCCATGGGCCGAATTTGCCTACAACAACCATACGGGGGAATCTACCCGCTCTTCTCCCTTCTGCTTGGTGTATGGCCAGCACCCAGGAATTCCCCTACCAGTCTCTGTGCCTTCTGAGGTTCGTACGGATTTGGCAGACGGCCAAGGACTCCATCCACAAAGCCGTAGCAAGGTTTAAAAAAGAGGGGGATAAAAGACGCAGGATACCGCCGCAGCTCCTTCCTGGGGATAAAGTCTGGCTGTCCACCCGGTACATACGTCTGAAGACCCCTTGTTACGAGCTAGCTCCTCTGTTTCTGGGTCCCTATGAAATAACTAAACAAATTAATCCAATAACTTTCAGACTTCGCCTTCCTCAGTCTCTGAAAATCTCTAACTCCTTCCATATTTCTCTGCTGAAACCCACTATACTCAACCGTTTTTCTATGAAAAATCCTGTCCATCCTGCGCCAGCGGCTGATGCCGAATTTGAAATTCAAGAGATCCTCAATGTCAAACGATCACGGGTGAGATTGCGGTACCTAGTGGACTGTAAAGATTATGGTCCTGAGGAGAGATCATGGGAGCCCGTGGAGAATATCAACGCCCCAGCTCTCATCAAGGACTTTGAGCGAAGGTTTCCAAGCAAGCCTAAAAAGAGGGGGCGTAAAGGGGGGGGGGTACTGTAATGGCTGCCGCGCCGTTCCCCGCTGTCCCCACGGCCTCTGCTCCATTTCCGGCGCCCTCCATCACCAGCTGCTCATCCCGAGCTCCACTTAACCGCTCCGGACGCTCTGCTGGCCCTGGACGGCGGCAGGTGAGTGCATCTTTTACCTCATTTCGCGGCCGTCATCCTCGATGTGCGGCTGCAGTCACTAGAGGGCGCACGCGCTGACTCGTCCTTTCTTAAAGGGCCACCGCGTGCCTTAATTCCTAAGACTTCCTATTTAAGGTTCCTCCTCCTTTGCATCCCTGCTTGTTCAACCAAGTTCCCCGTGAGTTCACTGTGCCCTAGTTCCCTGTTTCCATCCCTTCTGCCTTTTGTCTGGATTTCCCGTTACTGACCTCTGCTTGAACTTGACTATCCTTGTCTGCCGCCTGCCTTGACCTATTGCTGCCATATACCCGTTACGACGTCTGCTGCCTGTCCTGACTGCTGCCTATCCATCCGACCGCCTCTACCCGCTGTGCCAAGCGTTGCCTGGGTTCCAAGCACCATCTCCCCGATGACACCGAGGATCCACTAACAAACCGGTGAGAACCGTTATAGGCAGTATCTGCAGAGGGCACTGTGGCATTATCTACAGGTGGGTCTGTAGCATTATCTACAGAGGGCACTGTGGCATTATCTACAGGTGGGTGTGTGGCATTATCTACAGTGGGCACTGTGGCATAATCTATGGGTGGGTGTGTGGCATTATCTACAGCGGGCACTGTGGCATTATCTGTTATGGAATCACTGGTTGCGCATTTCCCAAAAGGCTGCTGGAGACTGTCGGGAGTAAGCGTGCAAATAAGACCGCAACCCCAAATCCGTCACAACTCTGATGGACAGAGTCTAAGGCTACTCCGAGTTATTTGCCAGAGCCCACCGCAAGGCGGGATGGTTTATGCTGCAGAGAACCCAAGTTGTTCTAACAGAGTTCAGTGTTGGATAAGGGGGGCAGTGCAGGCAATACCTGAACAGGTAATCAGACAGCCCGAGGGTAACAGAAAGTCCCAAATAGAGCGAGTGGACATCAGGCACAGCAGAAGCCAGTACCAGCCAGATAATGTCTCCTGCTCTCTGTACCTTTACTCAAAATTAGCATAGTAGGCGCGGAGCGGGGGATGTAGCGGGGCAACGGGAGGGCCAGAAAAAAATATTACAGCGCTGGAATCAAGAGGACGCCAGGAACAAGGGGAGGAATGTGGTTTAAAAATGACAAAACATGACGGTTTCTCATTAGGGCGAGCACCCATACAAATCAGTAAAGGGTAACTAAACGTTCCACAAACTTCTGACAAGTCATAGTGACATGTCAGAAGATTTAATTGTAGGGGGTCCAAGCACTGAGACCCCCACCAATCCTAAAACGAAGCGGCAGAAGAGCTCCTGTGAGAGCTGAGCAGCTTCGTTTCTGTTCATCATTTTCCGGAAAGCCGATGTATCGGAGTACGGGTTCAAAGACTTTCTATTGAGTCCGCACTCAGATACACTGATTTCCGGAAAAAGCCGAGCACTTCTGCCGCTTAGTTTTAGCGATTGGTGGGTCTCAGTGCTTGGACCCCCTCCAATCAAAACTTCTGAAATGTCACTATGACATGTCAGAAGCTTGTCGGAAGTTTAGTTACCCTTTAAGAATTGACATAACATAACACAGATTGACAATCCCACCAACAAAATGGATGACATCCGTTTAAATATTGGAAACTTTATTAATATTTAACAATGGCATCCTTTACACCAAAAGACATTACAAGACCACATGACACCTGAAAATTCCATGACATCACAAGATCACATGACACCTGAACATTCCATGACATCACCAGGTCACATGACACCTGAACATTCCATGACATCAAGAGATCACATGACACCTGGGAATTCCATTACATCACAAGATCACATCACACCTGAACATTCCATGACATCACAATTATGTACTTGGTGTATGAAGACCATAGACTATTGGACGGCTCATTTTTACATGAAGAGACTGAAGACCTGAGGAGAGCTTTCCACGTGACCAGCACCAAGAAAGGAAAATAAGTCCTCCAGGTATGTAGGGAAGTTATACACCCGACATTTATCAGCTGACATATGTCCCTAAGGAGATTCCAGGATCTGAACTTTCTCTATGACCATATGACCGGCGTTTCATCTACCAGTCCCGGAGTATTGGTTGATATCTACGTCTGCTATGAGAAGGAATAGATTTGCTCCATATTTTGTGCCAATTTCTGCCATAAGTGATGCTAAATATTTTAGTCTATGAGGGGCCCCGCTCCCGCTCTCCCGCTCCCGCTGTGAAACCCCGCTTACTTTTCTTGTCACTTATAAAAGTGGTGAAATCTGTGAAAAGCTGCAACTATGGCGCAAATATGGCGTGCACCATAATGTGACTTTTTATACGGCATAAAAGTGGCGTAGAACATTTGATAAGATTCCCTCACTGGATTAGTCATGTCTATTATTGTGTATATCTGTAATTCATATTTGATCTGGGTGATATGTATTCTGGGTGATATGTATACTGGGTGATATGTACACTGGATGATATGTATTCTGGGTGATATGTATACTGGGTGATATGTAAACTGGGTGATATATATACTGGGTGATATGTATACTGGGGGATATGTATACTGGGTGATATGTATTCTGGGTGATATGTACACTGGATGATATGTATTCTGGGTGATATGTATACTGGATGATATGTATACTGGGTGATATGTATACTGGTTGATATGTATACTGGGTGATATATATACTGGGTGATATGTATACTGGGGGATATGTATACTGGGTGATATGTATACTGGGTTATATGTATACTGGGTGATATGTATACTGGGTGATATGTATACTGGGTGATATGTATACAGGGTGATATGTTCACTGGGTTATATGTATACAGGATGATATATATACTGGGTGATATGTATACTGGGTGATATGTATACTGGGTTATATGTACACTGGATGATATATATACTGGGTTATATGTATACTGGGTGATATGTATACTGGGTGATATGTTAACTGGGTGAAATGTATACTGGGTAATATATATACTGAGTGATATGTATACTGGGTGATATGTATACTGGGTGCTATGTATACTGTGTGCTATATATACTGGTTGATATGTACACTAGATTATATGTATACTGGGTGATATGTATACTGGATGATATGTATAGTGGGTGATATGTATTCTGGATGATATGTACATTGGGTGATATCTATACTGGATGATATGTATACTGGTTTACAAGTATACTGGGTTAAATGTATACTGGATGATATGTATACTCTATTATATGTACACTGGGGGATATTTAAACTGGGGGATATGTACACTGGGTGATATGTATACTGGATGATATGTATACTGGGGGATATATATACTGGGTGATATGTATACTGGATGATATGTATACTGGGTGATATGTATACTGGATGATATGTATACTGGGTGATATGTATACTGGATGATATGTATACTGGGTGATATGTATACTGGGTGATATGTATACTGGGTGATATGTTCACTGGATGATATGAATACTGGGTGATATGTACACTGGATGATATGTATACTGGATGATATGTATACTGGGTGATATGTATACTGGGTGATATGTATACTGGATTATATGTATGCTGGATGATATGTATACTGGGTGGTATGTATACTGGGTGATATGTATACTGGGTGATATGTGCACTGGATGATATGAATACTGGGTGATAGGTACACTGTATTATATGTTTACTGGAGGATATGTACACTGGGTAACATATATACTGGATTATATGTATACTGTTTGGTATGTATACTGGGTGATATGTACACTGGGTAACATATATACTGGATGATATGTTACTGGATGATATGTACACTGGGTGATATGTACACTGGGTGATATGTATACTAGGTGATATGTACACTGGATGATATGTACACTGTATGATATGTATACTGGAGGATATGTACACTGGGTAATATGTATACTGCCTGATATGTATACTGGATGAAAGGTATACTGGGTGATATGTATACTGGATGATATGTATACTGGGTGATATGTATACTGGTTTATATGTATACTGGGTGATATATACACTGGGTAACATATATACTGGATGATATGTTACTGGATGATATGTATACTGGATGATATATTACTGGATGATATGTACACTGGGTGATATGTACACTGGGTGATATGTATACTGCCTGATATGTATACTGGATGAAAGGTATACTGGGTGATATGTATACTGGATGATATGTATACTGGGTGATATGTATACTGGTTTATATGTATACTGGGTGATATATACACTGGGTAACATGTATACTGGATGATATGTTACTGGATGATATGTATACTGGATGATATGTATACTGGATGATATGTATACTGGGTGATATGTAAACTGGTTGATATATATACTGGGTGATATGTATACTGGATGATATGTATACTGGGTGATATGTATACTGGTTTATATGTATACTGGGTGATATATACACTGGGTAACATGTATACTGGATGATATGTTACTGGGTGATATGTATACTGCGTGATATGTATACTGGATGATATGTATACTGGGTGATATGTATACTGGGTGATATGTATACTGGTTTATATGTATACTGGGTGATATGTATACTGGGGATTGTAGTGAACATAAAACGGAATTGTGTTTTTTTTTTCTTCTAGAACAGAAAATCTCATCAAATCAAAAGATAAAAGACACAAAGACATTAACTCAAGATTAAGACACAATCTCAAGACTGAGACGCAATCTCAAGACTAAAACACAATCTCAAGACTAAGACAATCTCAAGACTAAGACACAATCTCAAGACTAAGACACAATCTCAAGACTAAGACACAATCTCAAGACTACGACACAATCTCAAGAATAAGACACAATCTCAAAAATAAAACACAATCTCAAGACTAAGACACAATCTCAAGACTACGACACAATCTCAAGAATAATACTCAATCTCAAGAATAAGACACAATCTCAAGACTAAGACACAATCTCAAGACTAAGACACAATCTCAAGACTACGACACAATCTCAAGAATAAGACTCAATCTCAAAAATAAGACACAATCTCAAGACTAAGACACGATCTCAAGACTAAGACACAATCTCAAGACTAAGACACAATCTCAAGACTACGACACAATCAGTCTCAAGAATAAGACATAATCTCAAGACTAAAACACAATCTCAAAACTACGAAACAATCTCAAGAATAAGACACACTCTCAAGAAAAAGACACAATCTCAAGAATAAGACTCAATCTCAAGAATAAGACTCAATCTCAAGAATAAGACAGAATCTCAAGACTAAGACACAATCTCAAGAATAAAACGCAATCTCAGGAATAAGACTCAATCTCAAGAAAAAGACACAATCTAAAGACTAAGACACAATCTCAAGACTACGACACAATCTCAAGAATAAAACACAATCTCAAGAATAAGAAACAATCTCAAGAATAAGACACACTCTCAAGAAAAAGACACAATCTCAAGAATAAGACTCAATCTCAAGAATAAGACACAATCTCAAGACTAAGACACAATCTCAAGACTAAGACACAATCTCAAGACTACGACACAATCTCAAGAATAAGACTCAATCTCAAAAATAAGACAATCTTAAGACTAAGACACGATCTCAAGACTAAGACACAATCTCAAGACTAAGACACAATCTCAAGACTACGACACAATCAGTCTCAAGAATAAGACATAATCTCAAGACTAAAACACAATCTCAAAACTACGAAACAATCTCAAGAATAAGACACACTCTCAAGAAAAAGACACAATCTCAAGAATAAAACTCAATCTCAAGAATAAGACTCAATCTCAAGAATAAGACAGAATCTCAAGACTAAGACACAATCTCAAGAATAAAACGCAATCTCAGGAATAAGACTCAATCTCAAGAAAAAGACACAATCTAAAGACTAAGACACAATCTCAAGACTACGACACAATCTCAAGAATAAAACACAATCTCAAGAATAAGAAACAATCTCAAGAATAAGACACACTCTCAAGAAAAAGACACAATCTCAAGAATAAGACTCAATCTCAAGAATAAGACACAATCTCAAGACTAAGACACAATCTCAAGACTAAGACACAATCTCAAGACTACGACACAATCTCAAGAATAAGACTCAATCTCAAAAATAAGACACAATCTCAAGACTAAGACACGATCTCAAGACTAAGACACAATCTCAAGACTAAGACACACTCTCAAGAAAAAGACACAATCTCAAGAATAAGACTCAATCTCAAGAATAAGACTCAATCTCAAGAATAAGACAGAATCTCAAGACTAAGACACAATCTAAAGACTACGACACAATCTCAAGAATAAAACGCAATCTCAGGAATAAGACTCAATCTCAAGACTACGACACAATCTAAAGACTAAGACACAATCTCAAGACTACGACACAATCTCAAGAATAAAACACAATCTCAAGAATAAGAAACAATCTCAAGAATAAGACTCAATCTTAAGATTAAGACACAATCTCAAGAATAAGACACAATCTCAAGAATAAGACTTAATCTCAAGAATAAGACACAAGCTCAAGACTAAGACACAATCTCAAGAATAAGACACAATCTCAAGAATAAAACATAATCTTAAGAATAAAACACAATCTCAAGAATGAAACTCAATCTGAAGAATAAAACACAATCTCAAGACTACGACACAATCTCAAGACTAAGACACAATCTCAAAAATAAGACCCAATCTCAAGAATAAGACTAAATCTTAAGAATAAGACACAATCTCAAGACTACGACACAATCTCAAGAATAAGACACAATCTCAAGAATAAAACATAATCTTAAAAATAAAACACAATCTCAAGAATGAAACTCAATCTGAAGAATAAGACACAATCTCAAGACTACGACACAATCTCAAGACTAAGACACAATCTCAAGACTAAGACACAATCTCAAGACTACGACACAATCTCAAGAATAAGACACAATCTCAAAAATAAGACCCAATCTCAAGAATAAGACTCAATCTTCAGAATAAGACACAATCTCAAGAATGAAACACAATCTCAAGATTAAGACAAAATCTCAAGAATAAGACACAATCTCAAGAATAAGACACAATCTCAAGAACTCATGGAAAGATTAAGACGTCATCACTAGACAGAGATCAGGTTAGAATAAAGGTGTTCTCCCATAAACAACATTCATCATTTATCCTACAGGACGGGTGATAGATATCTGATGGCTGGAAGTGCGAGCGCTGGGACCCCAGTGATCACTAGAACGTAGGTCTATGTTTCCCCTGTGTACATGGAGTGTCAGTGCACATGCGTGACCACCGCTCCACTCACTGTCTACCGGACGGAGACCTCCGAGTTGCTCCATTGTCTGTTCTAACATTAGTATAGCCGGGAAGGCGTACTCTGCAGTGAGAGGACAGGGAGCAGGGCTATGTCTCCATTTGGAATGTCCGTACTGGACTTGGGAGACAGTTTTAGCTTCGTCCATTTTCTGGGCAGTGAATGGAGCAGTGGTCACTCCTGTGAACTATCGCTCCATTCACACAGGGGACTCGGGGACCTGCGTTCCTGTAAACGCTGGGGTCCTAGCGGTTGCACCTCCAGCCATCAGACATCACACAATTTTGTTTGTGGGAAAACACCTTTTAGATTTGTAGGGTTCATTCTTTTAGATTGTAAGCTCCTAGGAGCAGGGCTTAAGATTTGGTGGAACCCTTAGGAAATGGTTGGATCCTCTCTTTAGCGTTAGGCGTCCTGGTAATAATTAATTGTGAACTGTCGGAGAGGATTCCTTTCGTTACATTGTAATGTAGACGTGTCACATGGTATTGTATGTTATAACCAGACTCTGCTTTATGTCCAGATGCAGTAGGCAGACGATCGATCTGATCCAGGGTGATCTCCGATCGCCACATATGGGGTCAGGAAGGAATTATTTTTCCCCTTAGAGACAGATCTCCGGGGGTTTTCTTCGCCTTCCTCTGGATCACTGGGTTGTGGCTCTTACCTCAGGACCTTACAATGAGAATTGTCCTTTGTGACAATCGCTGGACGGTCAGATTGACTGTCACCAGGAGTTTACACTCCCCAGGTCCTGAATTAAGAGCCACAACTCTCATCATTTAATAAAATAGAGAAAGTCATTCTTTTTATGACACTTCTGCTTATTGCTAAAAACCACCGTCTCTCGTGTCGTTATTCTCCGGGATTCTTCCATAACACGGGTGTAATAATATAATAGAGGAGGGGGCAGATTTATGTAGACCAGCGTTCCATAGACCAGTCTGAAACAGAAGTGTCTCGGAGTAAAGCGCGGCCACATTTCTAAGAGGTCCAGGTCTCTGAATAAATTTGGCGCATTTTGGTCTGTCTGAGAGTCAGGAAAGAAAGCGAAGATTTACTCTACAATCTGCAGTATCTTCTGTGGTAAGAATTAGTAAATCTGTCAGACCTATGGTGGCCCCGGCCCTTTACAATTAACCCTGTCTAATGTTTAAAAGTATTGAGAGACTAGAAAAGCTGCAGATTTGATCACAAATAGGGCGTGCGCCAACATTGCGTCATTTCTACACCAGAAAGCGGACGTCATTCCACTGATAAATTCCCCCAGGATCATTGGTAACCCCCATATTATCTGGAGCAGAACCGGCCAGTCCTCACTCCAACATCCACCATGTCCTGCAGTTTACAATATTTAGCCAAGGATTGCCACCTTTTTACCATAAAAATACCGACCAGGGTAAATACGGGCTGTGGTTTTCAGTGGTGGCTTAACACAGAGTTTGATTTGAAGGCGGGAGCCCGAAGCAGAGCCGAAGGGGCCAGGTTTGAGCAAAACATTTTTCAGCAAAAAACGTCTAATATGTGTAACGTCCGCGGCCGATCGTTCCTACTTACCCCCCTGACGACCGCGACTGCAGACTACCTAGTGCTGACCAACATCTCCTTCCTAGGAGACGCCACTACTCTGTCATGTCCGTGCCTGCGGTCCATCAGCGCCACTCTCCCCATGACAGCTGCAGCCACGAGACGGCGAGCGCTGGCCCGTCTCCTTCCCACGAGACGCCAGCACTCGCTTCCACTTACCTCAGCCAGATCCCGTATGGTGCGCGCGCACGCTCCTGCCCGCTCTTAAAGGGGCGGCGCGCGCTTCGGACTTTGATGAAGCATCAGGCCGTGAGTATCCTGGACTATAAGAGGGGTCCAGCCCCCTGCTTCGATGCCTAAGCGTTGTTGTTGTTTCCCTAGTTTGTCTATGCAATGGTCTCCTAGTGTGTTCCTGTTCCTGTTCCTTGCATTCCATACCGTCCTGGTCGATTACGCTCATGACATGGACCCCGCTCGTCGATTCAAGACCATGACGACGTCTCAAGAGATGCGGGCGGATATGCTAGACCTCCGGTCTCGACAGGATCGACTCCTCCAGGCGTTGAACATTCTTGCATGTCTGCAGGAGGCACAAGCTGCCGTTCCTCCTACTACACCTCCTGGCAGTGTTGATCCTCAGACTTCACCTCTTGGCAGTGTTGACCCGCGTGTTTCTTTGCCACTTCCGGACCGCTGTGATGGAGACGCAAGTACCTGTCATGGATTTTTGAATCAGTGCCAGATGCACTTCATTCTGTATAGTAGGACATTTTCGTCTGATGGCGCAAGGGTCGCTTTCATCATCTCTCTCCTTACTAGCAAGCCTCTTGCATGGCCAGTGGCGGATTATCATTAGTGCGGTTCGGGCGGCCGCCCGGGGCCCGAGGCTCCCAGGGGGCCCATAGCCACCCTAACCCCCTCATGCCCAGTGGCGTTGCTAGCACCGGAGGGAGCCCAGGTGCCAGGACCGCACCTGTTATGAGACGAGGGGAGCTTCGCTCCTACTTAGCAGCCGGGGTCTGTGCTGCTTTAGAAGCTCCCCCTCCAGCCCCCCTTCCCTGCTCTAAACATCTCTCCTCCTGCTGCTAGCTGTCGGGACATGGGGGAGGGGAGACTGTCGGCGGGCTCTGTGTTGGGCTGTGAGCAGGAGAAGAGCTGCAGTGAAGACTCACAAATATCCTACATAAAAGGTAAGTGCATGTGTGTTTACAATGTGTACTTTATATGTGTACAATGTGCATACTTGTGTGTATTTTATATGTGTATAATGTGCATACTCGTGTGTACTTTATATGTGTACAATGTGCATACTCGTGTGTGTCTGTGATGTGTATAATGTGCATACTCGTGTGTCTGTGATGTGTATAATGTGCATACTCGTGTGTGTCTGTGATGTGTATAATGTGCATACTCGTGTGTGCGTGTATGTATATATATATATGCATTTTTGCTGCAGAAAATGGTGCATATTTTGCTGCGTTTTTCTCAATGTTGGGGGATGGTGACGTCTCCTCTGAAAAAACGCATCAATTCAGTCCACTTTCCGCAGCAGAAATTGACATGCTGCAGTGCCAGAAATACGCACCGCAGGACAAAATGTCTGGTCGGAAATTTTACGCAGCGTCTGGATGAGATTTGGTAAATCTCACTCACTTTGCTGCTACCGTATTCTGCGTATTTTCCGGCCGGAAAATACGCAGCAATTCCGTTAAGTGTGGACAAGCCCTAATACAGTAGCAGCAGAGTAGATTAGATGTGAACAATTCTCATCACACGCTGCGTAAATGATAAGTGGGGAAAAAAAAGCTCAGAAATTGACATGTGGTGCGGTTTTTTACTCCGCAGCATGTCAATTATATTTGCGTAAACGCTGCTCATTTGTTTCGGGTTTTCCCCATTTAATTCAATGGGGAGGTAAAACCTGCAACAGATAGCAGATGTTATGTAAAAACACAATTTAGAAAAAATAAAAATCTTATACTTGCCCAGAACTCTGTTTCTTCGTCCGGGCCAGCCTCCTGGGATGAAGTTTCACCCCATGTGACCGCTGCAGCCAATCACAGGCCAATCACAGGCTGCAGCAGTCATATGGGATAAAATGTCATCCCAGGGCTGCAATGTAGCGACGCTGTGTAGCACTATATACAAGGGGGGGAACGCTGTGTGGCACCATATATAAGGGGGGGGGAGCGCTGTGTGGCACTATATATAAGGGGGAGTGCTGTGTGATGCTATCTATAGGGGGCTGTGTGACGCTCTCTACAGGGGGTTGTGTGTGTGTGGCGCTATCTACAGGGGGGTGTGTGTGTGGCTCTATCTACAGGGGGTGTGTGTGTGTGTGTGTGGCTCTATCTACAGGGCGGTGTGTGTGGCTTTATCTACAGGGGGGTGTGTGTGTGGCTCTATCTACAGGGTGTGTGTGTGTGTGTGTGTGTGTGTGGCTCTATCTACAGGGCGGTGTGTGTGGCTTTATCTACAGGGGGGTGTGTGTGGCGCTGTCTACATGGGGGGTTGGCGCTGTGTCCCTGCACAGTGTGATACTGTCAGTATGTAGGGACACAGCCCTGTGAAAGGGGAATCGTAACACCTATTTGTTAATGCTTGTACAAAAAGGTAGCGTTAGCAATAGTTACGGTGCGGCAGGGTGGCGGTGGAGAAGGGGGGGCCCAAGTTTGGGTAACAGCCCAGGGCCCATGGTCTTCTTAATCCGCCACTGTTCATGGCCGAACCTAATCTGGGAGAGACAAGGACCAGAGACCCGTGACTTTCAGGGCTTCCTCCGGACTTTTCGGATGGTGTTTGAGGAGCCTGGACGGGTCTCATCTGCAGCGGCCTCTTTGATTAACCTACGCTAAGGAGACACCTCCGTGAGTGAGTACGCCATCCACTTCTGCACACTGGCGGGAGAGCTGTTATGGAGCAATGAGGCTCTGGTGGCTGCATTCTGGCATGGACTGGCTCCTAAAATGAAGGACGAATTTACCGCTCGAGATCTGCCGCCTACCCTGGATGACCTCATCCTTCTATCCGCCCAGATTGATATACAAATCCGAGAACGCCTCCAAGAGGTTAGTCGGGAAAGAGGCCTTCCCATTCTGGCTCCTACTTTGCAGCAACCCCTGCTGTCCCAAAGCCTAGAGTTGCTAGGAGTGACAACCTTGGGTAAGAAAGGACTTCCGTCTAAATTGTCTATACCTGTGACCATAGTGTCCGGCGAGAGAACGCATCAGATCTCTGCGTATCTGGACTCTGGATCCGCTGATAATTTCATCCGTAGAGACCTGGTGAACCTTCTTAAATTACCCACCACCCCCCTGGAGAGGCCGTTGACAATTGCTTCAGTAAACGGACTACCTCTGCCAGACCCAGTTATAGCTGTGACCAAGCCGCTGAGGCTCCAAGTAGGGGCCCTACACTCCGAAATTCTGCCTTTCTATGTCCTGCCCAAAGCTGATAACCCTGTGTTGCTGGGCCTGCCCAGTGGGTCCACAAACCTTACGTGACATACTCACTGCCGCTCTGCTCTGCAGCGGCTTCTGGCATGCGCATGCGTGCTCTCGCCCGGCCTTAACGTGCCAGCGCGCCCACATGAATAGAGTTACTATTTAGCCCTAATCACTCTGGACAATAAGAGGGGTTCTACCCTTCCACTTATTGCTTGAGCATTGTTTGTATACCTATGTTAGTCTTGCAAATGGTACATTAGTGGTATCCTGTTCCCAGTGTTCCTGTGTCCTGCTACCTGTATCCTCTGTCCCGTGCTGTATTTGTTCCTGTGCTGTCTCTAGTGTTGGAGTCGTGTTGTGCCGTCTATAACCCCTGCATGACTGTATACGGCCTCTTAGGCTGTCATCTGCGGCCTGCAGGACACCGTAGCTCCCTCAGGAGAGGAGCGAGCAGGCTGAAGAATAAGCGGCAAGGTGCTAGAAGTGGCTCTACTACGGAACCCCGGCTCTGGGGAAGCCCCTGACATCACTGTCTATGTGGGTGTGTGGCAGTATCTACAGAGGGCACTGTGGCAATATCTACGGGTAGCTCTCTGGCAGTATCTACAGAGGGCACTGTGGCATTATCTACGGGTAGCTCTCTGGCAGTATCTACAGAGGGCACTGTGGCATTATCTACGGGTGGCTGTCTGGCAGTATCTAGAGAGGACACTGTGACATTATCTACAGGTGGGTGTGTGGCAGTATCTGCAGAGGGCACTGTGGCATTATCTAATGATGGGTGTGTGGCAGTGTAACGGCTTCTGCACCGTTCCCCGCCGTCCCCACGGCCTCTGCTCCGGTTCTGGCGCACTCCAACACCAGCTTACAATGCCTGCCGCCTGCCTTGACCTATTGCTGCCATACCCATTACGATGTCTGCTGCCTGCCATGACCTATTGCTGCCATACCCGTTACGACGTCTGCCGCCTGCCTTGACCTATTGCTGCCACACCTGTTACGACGTTTGCTGCCTGTCCTGACTTCTGCCTATCCATCCGACCGCCTCTACCCGCTGTGCCAAGCGTTGCCTGGATTCCAAGCACCATCTCCCAGACGACACCGAGGATCCACGAACAAACCGGTGAGAACAGTTATAGGTTGAACAAGCCATGGATCCCCTTGACACAGCCCTGCCTGACACGGCTGATATGGCTCAGGAGCTTTCTAGACAACGAGTCTGCCAAGATCAGCTGTTTCAGCTACTGCAGAATGTATCCACTCGTTTGAACGAACTAGCGCCTCCGGCGCCTCCAATACCACCACCACCACCACCGCAAGGTCCTGTCTACAGTCCTGGACTACACCTACCTACGCCTGCCTGCTATGAGGGAGACCCCAAGACCTGCAGGGGATTTGTTAACCAATGCACCATCCACTTTGTAGTCATGGCACATCATTTTTTCCTCAGACCGGGCTAAGGTGGTCTAGATCCTGTCCCTGCTGTCTGGTGAAGTGCTGGCTTGGGCATCGCCCTTGTGGGAGAGAAACGACCCCATCATGTACAACATTCAGAACTTTCTCTCCACGTTTAAAAGGGTGTTTGAAGAACCGGGTTGAGCCTCTTCTGCAGCTTCCTCTCTACTCAAGCTCCGGCAAGGAACCTCCACTGTAGGCCAATACGGCATTCAATTCCGCACCTTGGCTACTGAACTCCAGTGGAATAATGAGGCTTTGGTATCGACCTTCTGGGAGGGTCTGGCGGGCCGAATCAAGGATGAACTTGCTGGCCGAGACCTTCCACCGTCCTTGGATGACTTGATTACTCTAGCTAATCGTATAGATATACGTTTTCGTGAGCGACAACGAGAATCTGCTCGAGGCAATCGGACATCACGGTTGGCACAAACCTTCCAAAGACCTCTTCTGGCCTCATCTTCCTCCCGGTCGGACGAACCCACGCAGGTGGAGAGAACAAGACTCACGCCCGAGGAACGCCAGAATAGACGCAAGTTAAATTTATGTTTGTATTGTGGTGGAAAAACGCACTTCCTCAAAGACTGTCCAGTGAGGCCGGAAAACTCCAACGCCTAGGGCAAGTAGGAGAGGCTACCCTAGGTGGAATACCTTCCTCTCAGAAGATGACCATACCAGCGAAGCTGTCCTTTGCAGGAACCACTTTCGACATTTAAGCCTTCCTAGATTCCGTATCCGCTGGGAATTTTCTGTGCCAGTCCTTGGTAAATCGCTACCAAATCCCAGTGCAAAGACTAACCAAACCGTTATCCATTGCTTCTGTAGATGGGAGGCTTCTGCATGAAACTATTTATCTCGTCACTGAGCCCATTCTCCTGTTAACTGGGGCACTGCACCAGGAACGTATCTCCTTCTATGTGTTAAAGAACTCTCTGAACCCTTTGCTTCTGGGTCTACCGTGGTTGCAGAAGCACTCTCCCGTTATTGACTGGACTGGAGGTCAAATTACCCGTTGGAGTGACTTCTGTCACCAACATTGTCTACAATCTATTTGCCCACCCATGCCTCAGTCTACAGAACCCAACTCAGCAGGACTTCCTAGTCCATACAAAAGCTTCTCTGATGTCTTCTGTAAACAACAAGCTGAATCGCTGCCTCCTCACAGGCCATACGACTGTGCCATAGACCTGGTCCCCAACGCCACGCCTCCCAGAGGTCGAGTCTATTCTTTGTCCTTGCCCGAGACTGAGGCCATGTCTCGGTATGGCCAAGAAAATCTGGAGAGAGGATCCGTAAGTCCTCCTCTCCTGCCTGTGCAGGGTTTTTCTTTGTGGGAAAAAAAGACGGCTCCCTGCGTCCTTGTATTGATTACCGAGGATTGAATAATATCACGTTAAAGAACAAGTTCCCGTTACCATTGATCTCAGAACTCTTTGACCATCTACAGGGGGTGAAAATCTACACCAAACTAGACCTTCGTGGAGCCTATAATCTCATCCGTATCTGCGAGGGAGACGAATGGAAAACCGCCTTCAATACTCGTGATGGGCATTTTGAATACCTTGTCATGCCCTTCGGACTTTGTAATGCTCCTGAGGTTTTTCAGGCCTTTGTTAATGACATTTTTCGGGATCTGTTGTACAGCTGTGTGGTGGTATACCTAGACGACATTTTAATCTTTTCTCCCAATATTTAAACTCATCGTGTGCATGTGCGCCAAGTGTTACAGCGTCTGCGAGAGAACTCTCTGTTTGCCAAGCTAGAGAAATGCCTCTTCGAGAAAACCAGCCTGCCTTTCCTGGGGTATGTCATTTCCGACCAGGGTCTTCAAATGGATCCAGCCAAGCTGTCCTCAATTCTCAACTGGCCTCGTCCGCAAGGACTCAAAGCTGTCCAATGCCTGCTGAGATTCGCAAATTATTACTGCCAGTTTATTCCTCATTTCTCCTCTATGACAGCTCCTATTTCTGCTCTGACCAAAAAGGGGGTTAATGCCAAAGACTGGACCACGGAGGCCGAAGCCACATTCCAAGCTCTTAAAGCTGCCTTCTCGGGGCGTGGCTAGGCGCGCAGCGGGAGCAGTCACATGGTTCGATAGCTCTGCACTGAACCCATGTCCTCATCATCCTGCAGATATTATACCTGGACTAAACTTACCTCATAGTGGCACTGAAGTACCTGGCGATACGAGGAGGACGGTATGGGACCTACGCGTGGGCAATCGGTGACTAAATAGCTCCAGGAATATGCTAGGGGAGAGGGGCAAGATGGCGGCCGCTCCCCTCTGCCTCCGCGTGCTCGTAGATCTCATGGTGCGGCTAAATCTGCAGCTGCAGGCGCTTCAACAGCGGGAGAGACTGCACCCACCCTACAGGAAGTCTCTGAGATGTTGCTCCAAGCCATCTCGTCCTGCAAAACTTTGTTGACAGGTAAGCTGGAAGAGGTCAGAATTGATATAGGCCTGCTTAGGCAGGATATGCATAATCTGCGTGAGAGATTGACACATGCTGAGGAACGTATATCGGGTGTGGAAGATAGAGTGGCACCTGTACCGGAGGCGATTGCGGCATTAGAGACTGCGGCTGAACTCTGGAAGAAAAAATCCGACGATTTAGAAAACTGGCTGCGACGAAATATCCTCAGAGTCCTAGGTTTACCGAAGAAGGTGGAGGGTCAGAACCCGATAGAATTCATCTTAAAATGGCTGCGTGATTTATGCGTTTTTTTCTGCTGCGTTTGCTGTGGAGCGGGGAAACAGAGTTCCGGCGAGACCGTTACATTATCTACAGAGGGCACTGTGGCATTTTCTACGGATGGCTGTCTGGCAGTATCTACAGAGGGCACTGTGGCATTATCTGCAGGTGGGTGTGTGGCAGTATCTGCAGAGGGCACTGTGGCATTATCTATAAGTGGGTGTGTGGCAGTATCTACAGAGGGAACTGTGGCATTATCTACGGGTGGCTCTCTGGCAGTATCTACAGAGGGCACTGTGGCATTATCTATGGGTGGCTGTCTGGCAGTATCTGCAGAGGGCACTGTGGCATGATCTACGAGTGGCTGTCTGGCAGTATCTACAGAGGGCACTGTCACATTATCTACGGGTGGGTGTCTGGCAGTATCTACAGAGGGCAATGTGGCATTATCTACGGGTAGGTGTGTGGCAGTAGCTGCAGAGGGCACTGTGGCATTATCTATAAGTTGGGTGTGTGGCAGTATCTACAGAGGGCACTGTGGCATTATTTACGCGTGGCTCTCTGGCAGTATCTGCAGAGGGCACTGTGGCATTATCTATGGATGGCTGTCTGGCAGTATCTACAGAGGGCACTGTGGCATTATCTATGGGTAGGTGTGTGGCATTATCTTCAGTGGGCACTGTGGCATTATCTGTTATGGAATCACTGGTTGCACATTTCCCAAAAGGCTGCTGGCTGAAAAATAAGCGTCAGGGTGCTAGAAGTGGCTCTGCTCCGGAAGCCCGGTTCTGGGGAAACCCCTGACATCCCCGTCTATATACAGTATGGACAGTGATGTCAGGGGCCTCCCCAGACCCGGAGTCGCAAAGCATAGCCTATACTAGCGTCATATATGGACAGTGATGTCAGGAGCATAGCTGGAATTCCAGGCAGAGTGCTAGAAGCGGCTCTGCTCCGGGACTCAAGGCCCTGGGCAAGCCTCTGACATCACTGTGACGTCAGGGGCTCGTCCTGCATAGGAATCCCCGGTCAAAGCATAGGCAACACTCTGGCTGGGGATTACACTCCTAGAGGGAGCCCCAATGGAGCTATCTACTGGTGCGGCATTATATCTACTGAGGGCACTGTGGCATTATCTACGTGTGGCTGTCTGGCAGTATCTACAGAGGGCACTGTGGCATTATCTACGGAAGGCTGTCTAGCAGTATCTACAGAGGGCACTGTGGCATTATCTACGGGTGGGTGTCTGGTAGTATCTACAGAGGGCACTGTAGCATTATCTACGTGTGGCTGTCTGGCAGTTTCTACTGAAGGCACTGTGGCATTAACTACGGGTGGCTGTGTGGGAGTATCTACAGAGGGCACTGTGGCATTATCTACGGGTGGCTTTCTGGCAGTATCTGCAGAGGGCACTGTGGCATGATCTACGGGTGGCTGTCTGGCAGTATCTACAGAGGGCACTGTGGCATTATCTACGGGTGGGTGTCTGGTAGTATCTACAGAGGGCACTGTAGCATTATCTACGGGTGGGTGTGTGGCAGTATCTTCAGAGGGAACTGTGGCATTGTCTATAAGTGGGTGTGTGGCAGTATCTACAGAGGGCACTGTGGCATTATCTACGGGTGGCTCTCTGGCAGTATCTGCAGAGGGCACTGTGGCATTATCTACGGATGGCTGTCTGGCAGTATCTACAGAGGGCACTGTGGCATTATCTATTGGTGGGTGTGTGGCATTATCTACAGAGGGCACTGTGGCATTATCTATGGGTGGGTGTGTGGCATTATCTACAGCGGGCACTGTGGCATTATCTGTTATGGAATCACTGGTTGCGCATTTCCCAAAAGGCTGCTGGAGACTGTCGGGAGTAAGCGTGCAAATAAGACCGCAACCCCTAATCCGTCACAACTCTGATGGACAGAGTCTAAGGCTACTCTGAGTTATTTGCCAGAGCCCACCGCAAGGCGGGATGGTTTATGCTGCAGAGAGCCCAGGTTGTTCTAACAGAGATCAGTGTTGGATAAGGGGGGCAGTGCAGGCAATACCTGAACAGGTAACTAGACAGCCCGAGGGTAACAGAAAGTCCCAAAGAGAGCGAGTGGACATCAGGAACAGCAGAAGCCAGAACCAGCCAGATAATGTCTCCTGCTCTCTGTACCTTTATTTAAAACTAGCATAGTAGGCGCGGAGCGGGGGATGTGGCGGGGCAATGGGAGGGCCAGAAAATAAAATATTACAGCGCTGGAATCAAGAGGACACCAGGAACAAGGGGAGGAATGTGGTTTAAAAATGACAAAACATGACGGTTTCTCATTAGGGCGAGCACCCATACAAATCAGTGAAGGGTAACTAAACGTTCCACAAACTTCTGACACGTCAAAGTGACATGTCAGAAGATTTAATTGTAGGGGATCCAACACTGAGACCCCCACCAATCCTAAAACGAAGCGGCAGAAGAGCTCCTTTGAGAGCTGAGCAGCTTAATTTCTGTTCATCTTTTTCCGGAATGCCGATGTATCGGAGTACGGGTTCATAGACTTTCTATTGAGTCCGCACTCAGATATACTGATTTCCGGAAAAAGCCGAACACTTCTGCCGCTTAGTTTTAGCGATTGGTGGGGGTCTCAGTGCTAGGACCCCCTCCAATAAAAGCTTCTGAAATGTCACTATGACACGTCAGAAGTTTGTCGGAAGTTTAGTTACCCTTTAAGAATTTACATAACATAAGACAGAATGGCAATCCCACCAACAAAATGGATGACATTCGTTTAAATATTGGAAACTTTATTAATATTTAACAATGGCATCCTTTACACCAAAAGACATTACAAGACCACATGACACCTGAACATTCCATGACATCACTAGGTCACATGACACCTGAACATTCCATGACATCACAAGATCACATCACACCTGAACATTCCATGACATCACAATTATGTACTTGGTGTATGAAGACCATAGACTATTGGACGGCTCATTTTTACATGAAGAGACTGAAGACCTGAGGAGAGCTCTCCGCGTGACCAGCACCAAGAAAGGAAGAGAAGTCCTCCAGGTATGTAGGGAAGTTATACACCCGACATTTATGAGCTGACATATGTCCGTGCTGAGGAGATTCCAGGATCTGAACTTTCTCTATGACCATATGACCGGCGTTTCATCTACCAGTACCGGAGTATTGATTGATATCTTCTACGTCTGCTATGAGCAGGGGAAGATTTGCTCCATATTTTGTGCCAATTTCTGCCATAAGTGATGCTAAATATTTTGGTCTATGAGGGGCCCCGCTCCCGCTCTCTCCCGCTCCCGCTGTGAAACCCCGCTTACTTTTCTTGTCACTTATAAAAGTGGTGAAATCTGTGAAAAGCTGCAACTATGGCACAAATATGGCGTGCACCATAATGTGACTTTTTAAACGCCATAAAAGTGGCGTAGAGCATTTGATAAGTTTCCCTCACTGGATTATTCATGTCTATTATTGTGTATATATGTAATTACATATTTATTCTGGGTGATATATATACTGGTTGATATGTATACTGGATGATATGTATACTGGGTGATATGTATACTGGGTGATATGTATACTGGGTGATATATATACTGGGTGATATGTATACTGGGGGATATGAATAGTGGGTGATATGTATACTGGGTGATATGTTCACTGGGTTATATGTATACTGGATGATATGTATACTGTGTGATATGTATACTGGGTTATATGTATACTGGGTGATATATATACTGGGTGATATATATACTGGGTGATATGTATACTGGGTGATATGTATACTGGATGATATATATACTGGGTGATATGTATACTGGGTGATATGTATACTGGATGATATATATACTGGGTTATATGTATACTGGGTGATATGTATACTGGGTGATATGTATTCTGGGTGATATGTATACTGGGTTATATGTATACTGGGTGATATATATATACTGGGTGATATGTATACTGGGTGATATGTATACTGGATGATATATATACTGGGTTATATGTATACTGGGTGATATGTATACTGGGTGATATGTTAACTGGGTGATATGTATACTGGGTAATATGTATACTGGGTGATATGTATACTGGGTGCTATATATTCTGGTTAATATGTTCACTGGATGATATGTATACTGGGTGATATGTATACTGGATGATATGTACATTTGGTGATATCTGTACTGGATGATATGTATACTGGGTTATATGTATACTGGGTTATATGTATACTGGATGATATATATACTGGATTATATGTACACTGGGGGATATGTAGACTGGGGGACATGTACACTGGGTGATATGTACACTGGGTGATATGTATAATGGGTGATATGTACACTGGGTAATATGTATACTGGATGATAGGTATAATGCGTGATATGTATACTGAATGATATGTATACTGGGTGATATGTATACTGGGTGATATGTATACTGGTTGATATGTATACTGGGTGATATGTATACTGGGTGATATGTATACTGGATGATATGTATACTGGGTGATATCTATACTGGATGATATGTATACTGGGTGATATGTATACTGGATGATATGTATACTGGGTGATATGTATACTGGGTGATATGTATACTGGGTGATATGTATACTGGATGATATGTATACTGGGTGATATCTATACTGGATGATATGTATACTGGGTTATTTGTATACTGGGTTATATGTATACTGGATGATATGTATACTGGATTATATGTACACTGGGGGATATGTAGACTGGGGGATATGTACACAGGGTGATATGTATACTGGATTATATGTATACTGGATGATATGTATACTGGATGATATGTATACTGGGTGATATGTACACTGGATGATATTTACATTGGGTGATATCTATACTGGATGATATGTATACTGGGTTATATGTATACTGGGTTATATGTATACTGGATGATGTGTATACTGGATTATATGTACACTGGGGGATATGTACACTGGGGGATATGTACACTGGGTGATATGTATAATGGGTGATATGTATACTGGGTAATATGTATACTGGATGATATGTATACTTCGTGATATGTATTCTGGATGATATGTATTCTGGGTGATATGTATACTGGGTGATATGTATACTGGGGGTTTGTTGTGAACATAAAACTGAATTGTGTGAATTTTTTTTCTTCTAGAACAGAAAATCTCATCAAATCAAAAGATTAAAGACACAAAGACATCAACTCAAGACTAAGACACAATCTCAAGACTAAAACACAATCTCAAGACTACGACACAATCTCAAGAATAAGACACAATCTCAAGAATAAGACACAATCTCAAGACTACGACACAATCTCAAGAATAAGACACAATCTCAAGAATAAGACACAATCTCAAAAATAAGACACAATCTCAAGACTAACACACAATCTCAAGACTACGACACAATCTCAAGAATAAAACACAATCTCAAGAAGAAGGCTCAATCTCAAGAATAAGACACAATCTCAATACTAAGACACAATCTCAAGACTACGACACAATCTCAAAACTAAGACACAATCTCAAAACTACGAAACAATCTCAAGAATAAAACACAATCTCAAGAATAAGACACAATCTCAAGAATAAGACTCAATCTCAAGAATAATACACAATCTCAAGAATATTACTCAATAACAAGAATAAGACACAATCTCAAGAATAAGACACAATCTCAAGAATAAGACACAATCTCAAGAATATTACTCAATAACAAGAATAAGACACAATCTCAAGAATAAGACACAATCTCAAGAATAAGACACAATCTAAAGAATAAGAGATAATCTCAAGAATAAGACACAATCCCAAGAATAAGACTCAATCTCAAGAATAGGACACAATCTCAAGACTACGACACAATCTCAAGAATAAGACAGAATCTCAAGAATAAGACTCAATCTCAAGAATAAGACACAATCTCAAGAATAAGACACAATCTCAAGAATAAGACACAATCTCAAGAATAAGACACAATCTCAAGAATAAATCACAATCTCAAGAATAAGACAATCTCAAGACTACGACACAATCTCAAGAATAAGACACAATCTCAAGATTAAGACACAATTTCAAGAATAAGACTCAATCTCAAGAATAGGACACAATCTCAAGACTACGACACAATCTCAAGACTACGACACAATCTCAAGAATAAGACACAATCTCAAGAATAAGACACAATCTCCAGAATAAGACACAATCTCAAGACTAAGACACAATCTCAAGACTACGACACAATCTCAAGAATAAGACACAATCTCAAGAATAAGACTCAATCTCAAGAATAAAACACAATCTCAAGAATAAGACACAATCTCAAGACTAAGACACAATCTCAAGACTACGACACAATCTCAAGAATAATACACAATCTCAAGAATAAGACTTAATCTTAAGAATAAGACACAATCTAAAGAATAAGACACAATCTCAAGAATAAGACACAATTTCAAGAATAAGACTCAATCTCAAGAATAGGACACAATCTCAAGACTACGACACAATCTCAAGACTACGACACAATCTCAAGAATAAGACACAATCTCAAGAATAAGACACAATCTCCAGAATAAGACACAATCTCAAGACTAAGACACAATCTCAAGACTACGACACAATCTCAAGAATAAGACACAATCTCAAGAATAAGACTCAATCTCAAGAATAAAACACAATCTCAAGAATAAGACACAATCTCAAGACTAAGACACAATCTCAAGACTACGACACAATCTCAAGAATAATACACAATCTCAAGAATAAGACTCAATTATAAGAATAAGACACAATCTCAAGAATAAGACACAATCTCAAGACTACGACACAATCTCAAGACTACGACACAATCTCAGGAATAAGACACAATCTCAAGAATAAGACACAATCTCAAGAATAAGACACAATCTCAAGAATAAGACACAATCTCAAGAATAAGACTCAATCTCAAGAATAAGACACAATCTCAAGACTACGACACAATCTCAAGAATAAGACACAATCTCAAGAATAAGACACAATCTCAAGAATAAAACACAATCTCAAGACTAAAACACAATCTCAAGACTACGACACAATCTCAAGAATAAGACACAATCTCAAGAATAAGACACAATCTCAAGAATAAGACACAATCTCAAGACTACGACACAATCTCAAGAATAAGACACAATCTCAAGAATAAGACACAATCTCAAAAATAAGACACAATCTCAAGACTAAGACACAATCTCAAGACTACGACACAATCTCAAGAATAAAACACAATCTCAAGAAGAAGACTCAATCTCAAGAATAAGACACAATCTCAATACTAAAACACAATCTCAAGACTACGACACAATCTCAAAACTAAGACACAATCTCAAAACTAGGAAACAATCTTAAGAATAAAACACAATCTCAAGAATAAGACACAATCTCAAGAATAAGACTCAATCTCAAGAATAAGACACAATCTCAAGAATATTACTCAATAACAAGAATAAGACACAATCTCAAGAATAAGACACAATCTCAAGAATATTACTCAATAACAAGAATAAGACACAATCTCAAGACTAAGACACAATCTCAAAACTACAAAACAATCTCAAGAATAAGACACAATCTCAAGAATAAGACACAATCTCAAGAATATTACTCAATACCAAGAATAAGACACAATCTCAAGAATAAAACACAATCTCAAGAATAAGAGACAATCTCAAGAATAAGACTCAATCTCAAGAATAAGACACAATCTCAAGAATAAGACACAATCTCAAGACTACGACACAATCTCAAGACTACGACACAATCTCAAGAATAAAACACAATCTCAAGAATAAGACACAATCTCAAGAATAAGACAGAATCTCAAGAATAAGACTCAATCTCAAGAATAAGACACAATCTCAAAACGACGACACAATCTCAAGAATAAGACAGAATCTCAAGAATAAGACACAATCTCAAGAATAAAACACAATCTCAAGACTAAGACACAATCTCAAGACTACGACACAATCTCAAGAATAAGACACAATCTCAAGAATAAGACTCAATCTCAAGAATAAGGCACAATCTCAAGAATAAGACACAATCTCAAGAATAAGACACAATCTCAAGACTACGACACAATCTCAAGAATAAGACACAATCTCAAGAATAAGACTCAATCTCAAGAATAAGACACAATCTCAAGACTACGACTCAATCTCAAGAATAAAACACAATCTCAGGAATAAGACAATCTCAAGAATAAGACACAATCTCAAGAATAAGACACAATCTCAAGACTACGACACAATCTCAAGACTACGACAATCTCAGGAATAAGACACAATCTCAAGAATAAGACTCAATCTCAAGAATAAGACACAATCTCAAGACTACGACTCAATCTCAAGTATAAAACACAATCTCAAGAATAGACACAATCTCAAGACTAAGACACAATCTTAAGAATAAAACACAATCTCAAGAATAAGACTAAATCTCAAGAATAAGACACAATCTCAAGACTACGACACAATCTCAAGAATAAGAGACAGTCAGGAAATCATGGGAAGATTAAGACGTCATCACTAGACAGAGATCAGGTTAGAATAAAGGTGTTCTCCCATAATCAACATTCATCCCTTATCCTACAGGACGGGTGATAGATATCTGATGGCTGGAAGTGCGAGCGCTGGGACCCCAGTGATCCCTAGAACGTAGGTCTATGTTTCCCCTGTGTACATGGAGTGTCAGTGCACATGCGTGACCACCGCCCCACTCACTGTCTACCGGACGGAGACCTCCGAGTTGCTCCATTGTCTGTCCTAACCTTAGTATAGCCGGGAAGGCGTACTCTGCAGTGAGAGGACAGGGAGCAGGGCTATGTCTCCATTTGGAGTGTCCGTATTGGACTTGGGAGACAGTTTTAGCTTCGTCCATTTTCTGGGCAGTGAATGGAGCAGTGGTCACTCCTGTGAACTATCGCTCCATTCACACAGGGGACTCGGGGACCTGCGTTCCTGTAAACGCTGGGGTCCTAGCGCTCGCACCTCCAGCCATCAGACATCACACAATTTTGTTTGTGGGAAAACACCTTTTAGATTTGGAGGGTTCCTTCTTTTAGATTGTAAGCTCCTAGGAGCAGGGCTTAAGATTTGGTGGAACCCTTAGGAAATGGTGGGATCCTCTCTTTAGCGTTAGGCGTCCTGGTAATAATTAATTGTGAACTGTCGGAGAGGATTCCTTTCGTTACATTGTAATGAAGACGTGTCACATTGTATTGGATGTTATAACCAGACTCTGCTTTATGTCCAGATGCAGTAGGCAGACGATCGATCTGATCCAGGGTGATCTCCGATCGCCACATATGGGGTCAGGAAGGAATTATTTTTCCCCTTAGAGACAGATCTCTGGGGGTTTTCTTCGCCTTCCTCTGGATCACTGGGTTGTGGCTCTTACCTCAGGACCTTACAATGAGAATTGTGCTTTGTGACAATCGCTGGGCGGTCAGATTGACTGTCACCAGGAGTTTACACCCCCCAGGTCCTGAATTAAGAGCCACAACTCTCATCATTTAATAAAATAGAGAAAGTCATTCTTTTTATGACACTTCTGCTTATTGCTAAAAACCACCGTCTCTCGTGTCGTTATTCTCCGGGATTCTTCCATAACACGGGTGTAATATAATAGAGGAGGGGGCAGATTTATGTAGACCAGCGTTCCATAGACCAGTCTGAAACAGAAGTGTCTCGGAGTGAAGCGCGGCCACATTT
This sequence comes from Rhinoderma darwinii, assembly GCF_050947455.1. Taxonomy (NCBI): domain Eukaryota; kingdom Metazoa; phylum Chordata; class Amphibia; order Anura; family Rhinodermatidae; genus Rhinoderma; species Rhinoderma darwinii. The sequence goes on from NW_027464116.1 coordinate 32,864, forward strand.
CTAGAAGGTCCAGGTCTTGGAATAAATTTGGCGCATTTTGGTCTGTCTTAGGCCTCGTTTACACGAGCGTGATATGTGATATGCGTGCTTTTCACGCGTGTCGTACGGACCTATGTAAGTCTATGGGGCAGTGCAGACAGTCCGTGAGTGAGTCCGCTGAAAAAAACTCACCACATGTCCTATATTTGTGCACTGTTCGCGCCTCACGCACCCATTGAAGTCAATGGGTGCGTGAAAATCACGCCGGTCACACGGAAGCACTTCCGTGGGACGAGCGTGATTCGCGCAACAGCTGTCAAACTCTGAATGTAAACAGAGAAGCACCATGTGCTTTTCTGTTTACAAACATCCAAACGGAGTGTCATAATGATGGCGGCTGCGAGAAAATCTCGCAGCCGCACATCATACGCTGATGACACACGGAGCTGTTATGTGCCTTTTGCGCACGCAAAACGCCGCGTTTTTTCCAAAGTGTCTCGGAGTAAAGCGCGGCCACATTTCTAAGAGGTCCAGGTCTCTGAATAAATTTGGCACATTTTGGTCTGTTTTAGAGTCAGGAAAGAAAGCGAAGATTTACTCTACAATCTGCAGCGTTTTCTGTAGTAAGAATTAGTAAATCTGTCAGACCTATGGCGGCCCCGGCCCTTTACAATTAACCCCGTCTAATGTTCAAAAGTAGTGAGAGACTAGAAAAGCTGCAGATTTTATCACAAATAGGGCGCGCGCCAACATTGCGTAATTTCTACACCAGAAAGCGGACGTCATTCCACTGATAAATTCCCTAGGATCATTGGTAACCCCCATATTATCTGGAGCAATCCTCACTCCAACATCCACCACGTCCTGCAGTTTACAATATTCAGCCAAGGATTGCCACCTTTTTACCATAAAATACTGACCAGGGTAAATACGGGCGGTGGTTTTCAGGGGTGGCTTAACACAGAGTTTGGTTTGAGCCCGAAGAAGAGCCACAGGGGCCAGGTTTGAGCAAAACATTTTTCAGCAAAAAACTTCTAATATGTGTAACGTCCGCGGCTGCGGCTCATCGTTCCTACTTACCCCCCCCCCCCCCGACGGCCGCGACCGCAGACTACCTAGTGCTGAGCAACATCTCCTTCCTAGGAGACGCCAGTACTCTGTCATGTCCATGGCTGCGGGCCATCAGCGCCACTCTCCCCATGACAGCCGCAGCCACGAATCGGCGAGCGCTGGACCCAGTCTCCTTCCCAGGAGACGCCAGCAATCGCTTCCACTCACCTCAGCCGGATCCCATAGGGTGCGCGAGCACGCTCGTGCCCACTCTTAAAGGAGCAGTGTGCACACCGGACTTGATGAAGCATTAGGCCGTGAGTACACTGGACTATAAGAGGGGTCCGGCCCCCTGCATTCCGTACTATCATGGTCGAGTACTGTGTTGAGCCAAAGTCGTGCCGGGCCGTATACCACGCCTGACCTGCTTCACCTCGCCTGACTTCTACCTGCTGCCTAGTCCCAGCCGAGCCTGCCTTGCTACTGTCCGAGCTACCATAAGTACCCTATACGAATTATAGACATTGACCTGCGCCCTGTTGGCCAGCTGCCATAACGCCAAGGCGGTACGGCCCAGTGGGTCCACAAACCCTACGTGACAGTACGCTCAGGCCATGTACCCGGCTGGTCGATTCAAGACCATGACGACGTCTCAAGAGATGCGTGCGGATATTCTGGACCTCCAGTCTCGACAGGACCAACTCCTCCAGGCGTTGTTCATTCTTGCACGTCGGCAGGAGGCACAAGCTGCCGTTCCTCCTACTACACCTCCTGGCAGTGTTGATCCTCAGACTACACCTCTTAGCAGTGTTGATCCTCAGAGCTGTAATGGAACAATGAGGCCCTGGTGGCTGCATTCTGGCATGGACTGGCTCCTAAAATTAAGGACGAACTTGCCACTCGAGATCTGCCACCTACCCTTGATGACCTCATCCTTCTGTCCGCCTGGATTAATATACGGTTCCGAGAACGCCTGCAAGAGGTTTGACGGGAGGGAGTCCTTCCCAGCCTGGCTCCTTCTTTGCAGCAACCCCTGCTGTCCTCGGATGTCGATCCTCCTAAGGAGTCTGTGATAATGGACCAGTGTAAGCTATCTACCCAGGAGAGACAACGCAGACGCACGTCTGGACTCTGTCTTAATTGCGGCCGAATTGGCCATCTTGCCCACCAGTGTCTCCAAAGATCCCAAAGCCTAGAGTTGCTAGGAGTGACAACCTTGGGTAAGAAAGGACTTCCCTCTAGATTGTCCATGCCTGTGACTATAGTGTCCGGCAAGAGAACGCATCAGGTCTCTGCGTTTTTGGACTCTGGATCAGCTGCTAATTTAATCCGTAGAGACCTGGTGGACCTTCTTCAATTACCCACCACCCCTCTGGAGAGCCCGTTGACAGTTGTTTCAGTAAATGGACTACCCCTGCCAGACCCAGTTATAGCTGAGACCAAGCCGCTGAGGCTCCAAGTGGGAGCCCTTCACTCCGAACTTCAGCCGTTCTATGTCATATCCAAAGCTGTTAACCCTGTGTTGCTGGGCCTGCCTTGGCTCCGACTGCATGCCCCAGTCCTGGACTTGAATTCTGGAGAGGTTCTCTAGTGGGGCCCTGAGTGTTAAAGCCGTTGCCTGGTGCGGATTAGTTCGGTTCAGCCTTCTCTGCCTCGGACATTGGCAGGATTGCCGGGACATTATGCTGTATTTTCGGACGTCTTCAGCAAGAGGGAGGCAGAGACTTTGTCTCCATATCAGGCGTATGACTGCCCTGTCGAGCTGACTCCTGATGCATCCCTTCCCCGTGGTAGGGTATTTCCTCTCTCCTTGCCAGAGACTCTGTCCATGTCCGCCTATGTAAAAGAGAAAATGGAGAGGGGCGTCATACGAAAATCTTCCTCTCCGGAAGGAGCCGGGTTCTTCTTTGTCAAAAAAAAGGTTGGCTCCCTGCATCCTTGTATTGACTACCGAGGTCTCAACCAGATCACGGTGAATAATAAATATCCATTGCCACTGATCTCTAAACTGTTTGATCGTATACGTGGTGCCAAGATGTTTTCTAAACTAGACCTGCGTGGGGCTTACAACCTAATCCGGATTAGCCAGGGTGACGAATGGAAGACTCCATTTAACACCCGTGATGGACACTATGAGTATCTAGTAATGCCCTTCGGCCTGTGTAATGCTTCCGCGGACTTCCAGGTGTTTGTTAATGACATTTTCTGTGACGTCCTCTATGTTTGTGTTGTAGTCTACCTTGATGATATCGTGATTTTCTCCCCAGATCCGGTGATGCATCAGAGACATGTCCGTCAGGTTCTGCTGCGGTTAAGGGAGAATCGTCTGTACGCCAAGTTGGAGAAGTGCCTGTTTGACAGAGATGCTCTACCCTTCCTGGGCTACATCGTCTCGGCATCTGATTGCTCGTCATTCCTGGTTGCCCACGCTGCCCAAGGACATTATGGACTTTGTTTCTTCCTGTTCAGTATGTGCAGCCAACTAGGTCACTCACTCCAGACCTGCTGGTCTGCTCCAGCCATTGCCTGTGCCCAATGCCCCCTGGCAGCATATAGCTATGGTCTTTAATCCCTTCCTGCTTTGGCCACTTTTGACCTTCCTGACAGAGCCTCATTTTTCAAATCTGACATGTTTCACTTTATGTGGTAATAACGTCGTAATGCTTTTACCTATCCAAGCGATTCTGAGACGGTTTTCTCGTGACACATTGGACTTTATGTTACTGGCAAAATTTGCTCGATATGTTCAGTATTTATTGTGAAAAACACCAAAATGTAGCGAAAAATTGGCATTAGCATTTTTCTCAACTTAAATGTATCTGCTTGTAAGACAGGCAGTTATAACACACAAAATTGTTGCTAACTAATATCCCCCATATGTCTACTTTAGATTGGCATCGTTTTTGAACATCCTTTTATTTTTCTAGGACGTTACAAGGCTTTGAACTTTAGCAGCAATTTCTCACATTTTCAAGAAAATTTCAAAAGGCTATTTTTACAGGGGCCAGTTCAGTTGTGAAGTGGCTTTGAGGGCCTTATATATTAGAAACCCCCAAAAAGTCACCCCATTTTAAAAACTTCACCCACAAAGTATTTAAAACAGCATTTAGAAAATGTCAACCCTTTAAACTTTTCACAGGAATTAAAGCAAAGTAGAGGTGAAATTTACAAATGTCATATTTTACAAATTTCATGTTTTTTTGCAGAAATTTATTTTTAATCCAATTTTCTTTATAACACAGAATGTTTTACCAGAGAAACGCAACTCAATATTTATTGCCCAGGTTCTGCAGTTTTAGGAAATATCCCACATGTGGCCCTAGAGCGCTATTGGACTGAAGCGCCGGCCTGATAAGCAAAGGTGCACCTAGTGGATTTTGGGGCCTTATTTTTATTACAATATATTTTAGGCTCCATGTCAGGTTTGAAGGGCTCTTGCGGTGCCAAAACTGTGGAAATCCCCCAAAAGTGACCCCATTTGGGAAACTACACACCTCAAGGAAATTATCTAGGGGTATAGTGAGCATTTTGACCGTACAGGTTTTTTACAGAAATTATTGGAATTAGGCCGTGAAAATTAAAATCTACATTTTTTCAAAGAAAATGTAGGTTTAGCGATTTTTTTTCACTAGGACTAAAGGAGAAAAAGCACCACAAAATTTGTAAAGCGATTTCTCCCGAGTAAAACAATATCCCACATGTGGTAATAAACCGCTGTTTGGACACACGGCAGGGCTTAGAAGGGATGGAGCCCCATTTGGCTTTTAGAGTTCACATTTAGCAGGAATGGTTTACGGAGGCCATGTCACATTTACTAAACCCCTGAGGGGACAAAACAGAGGAAACCTCCCACAAGTGACCCCATTTTGGAAACTACACCCATTGAGGGGTGTAGTGAGCATTTTGACCCCACAGCTGTTTCATAGAATTTATTAGAATTGGGCAGTGAAAATAAAAACAATCCTCTTTCTTCATTAAGACGTAGCTTTAGTGCAAAATTTTTTGTTTTCTCAACAAATAAAGGAAAAAAAGAACCCAATATTTGTAAAGCAATTTCTCCCGAGTACGGCAATACCCCATATGTGGTCATAAACTGCTGTTTGGGCACACGGCAGGGCTCAGAAGGGAAGGAGCGCCATTTGGAGTGCAGATTTTGCTGAATTGGTTTCTGGGCACCAAAACAGTGGAAACCCCCCAGAAGTAACCACATTTTGGAAACTACACCCCTCAATGCATTCACCTAGGGGTGTAGTAAGCATGTTAACCCCACAGGTGTTTTGTAGAAATCAGCGTGCACTCGATGTTGCAGAGTCAAAATTTTATTTTTTCCATAGATATGCCAATATGTGGTGCCCGGCTTGTGCCACCATAACAAGACAGCTCTCTAATTATTATGCGGTGTTTCCCGGTTTTAGAAACACCCTACATGTGGCCCTAATCTTTTACCTGGACATTCGAGGAGTGAAAAAGCGTACCATGCGACATTGAGGCCTAATTTGGCGATTTACAAAGTATTGGTTCACAACTGCAGAGGTTCAGATGTGAAATAATAAAAAGAAACCCCTGAGAAGTGACCCCATTTGGAAACTGCACCCCTCAAGGCATTTATTAAGGAGTGTAGTGATCATTTTCACCCCACAGGTCTTTTCCATAAATGAATGGGCTGCGGATGGTGCAAATTAAAATTTTATATTTTTCCCTAGATATGCCATTTCAGTGGCAAATATGTCATGCACAGCTTATGCCACTGGAGACACACATCCCAAAAATTGTTAAAAGGGTTCTTCTGGGTATGACGATGCCATATATGTGGAAGTATACAGCTGTTTGGGCACACTGTAGGGCTCAGAGGGGAGGGAGCACCATTTGGCTTTTGGAGCGTTACTGGTGTTTCCATTTATAATGTGGGGGCACATGTAAGCTGGGCAGAGTACATCAGGGGCATAGTCAGGTGGTATAATAATGTGGGGCACATGTAAGCCGGGCAGAGTACATCAGGGGCATAGTCAGGTGGTATAATAATGGGGTAAAAAAAACAATAAGATAATCCTTAGATGTGTGTTATGCTGTGAAGCAATCCTTTCTTATCCCTTTTTTGGTCCACACTCCGCACCTTTGCAGTTTGGGGAATTTTGCTGGGAAAGTGTTGTCCTGGTATAATACGGGCACAGTCGCTTCCAGCGGATATGTTTGGGCCCTCCCCTTCCTGGTTCCCTAATTTTAGGTCCTTGATAAATGTTCCCCTTTGGCCGGCACAACTACATATTTTTTATTTCCTGACTTATTGGAGCCATAACTAATTTTATTTTTCATAGACGTAGTGGTATGGGGGCTGTTTTTTTTGCGGGACGAGCTGTAGTTATTATTGGTACCATTTTGGGGTACATGTGACTTTTTGATCACCTTTTATCCTATTTTTTGGGAGGCCAGGTAAACAAAAAAACGCAATTCTGGCATAGATTTTTTTGTTTTTTTTATACAGCGTTCACCATGCCTTATAAATTACATGTTAACTTTATTCTGCGGGTCAGTACGATTCCGGCGATACCTAATTTATAGAACTTTTTTATGTTTTACAACTTTTTGCACAATAAAACTACTTTTGTAAAAAGAATCAATTTTTTCTGTCGCCAAGTTGTGAAAACCATAACTTTTTAACTTTTTTGTCGACGGAGCTGTATGAGGGCTTGTTTTTTGCAAGACGAGCTATAGTTTTTATATGTACCATTTTTGGATACGTGCGACTTTTTGATCACTTTTTATTCCAATATTTGTAGGGCAAAGTGTCAAAAAAACAGAAACTCTGGTATCGTTTTTTAAGTTTTTTATTTACGCTGTTCAACGCGTGCAATAAATAATACAATATTTTGATACCTCAGGTTGTTATGGTCGCGGTAATACCAAATACGTATGGTTTATTTTTTTTATTTGATTGTTTTATTTTATTACTTGAAACTTTTATTGTTTTCAAACTTTTATTTTTTTCCCTTTTTTTTTACACTTTTTTATACTTTTTTTTACACTTTTTTATACTTTTTTTTTACACTTTTTCTCAAGTCCCACTAGGGGACTTGAAGTTCCAACTGTCTGATGTTTTTTTTTCTAATACATCGCACTACCTACGTAGTGCAATGTATTAGATCTGTCAGTTATTCACTGACAGCAAGCCGATTAGGCTTCGCCTCCCGGCGGTGCCTAATCGTCTTCCGTAATGGCAGAGCAGGAGGCCATTGTGTCTCCTGTTGCTATAGCAGCAGTCGCCAGTCCTAATTGCCTGTCAGGGCTGGCGATCTGCTAGTAACCGCTAAGATGCAGCGATCGCTTTCGATTGCTGCATCGAAGGGGTTAATGGCAGGGATTGGAGCTAGCCATAACATACAGCTGACTTCCACCGCTGATGATGCCGGATCAGCTCCTGAGCCAGCGCCATCTTGCCGGCGGCTATGGAAGCCGATCAGGCTCCACCGCCGGGCGGATCTTGACCGGCTTCCGTGCTAGGCAGACCGGGAGGCCAGTATTAGGCCATTGCAGCCACCGGAACCCCGGCAATTTCATTGTTGGGGTTCCGATGAGCTGCAAAAAACTTAAATGCAGCACTCGTGTTTGAGGGCTTCACTTAAGGGGTTAATTACAGCCGGATGTCAGCTGTAAGATACCGCTGAGATCCGGCGATCATGGCACCGGCTCAGCTTCTGAGCCGGTATCAAACATTTGGCGTATGAATATGGCAATTTGCGGGAAGTCATAGCTTTCCATGGCGTACCCATACGGCAAATGTCGGGAAGGGGTTAATACGGACCTGCCTCTCTCTGCCGGATGCAGTACTGTCTGAGTGGTGGTGGATCGATTTTCGTTCCTCTGACCGGTCTTCCTTCTGCTCCTCAGCTGGCCAAGCTGTTCATCCAACACATCTTCCGCCTGCACGGCTTGCCGCAGCATATTGTGTCTGATCGGGGGGTTCAGTTCACCTCGAAGTTCTGGAGAGCCCTCTGCGGACTCCTCTGTGTGAATTTGGACTTTTCCTCAGCCTACCATCTTCAGTCCAATGGTCAGGTCGAGAGGATCAATCAGGTCTTGGAGAACTACCTACGCCACTTCATCTCCAAGCAGCATAATGACTGGGTGCAGCTGCTTCCGTGGGCTGAGTTCTCATATAATAATCACAGCAGCGAGTCCACAAGGAATACACCGTTACACATTGTCTACGGCCAACACCCACAAATTCCTCTCCCGGTGCCTGATACGTCCGAGGTACCTGCAGCTGACTCCACTTTTAGAGACTTCCTGCAGATCTGGCAGCAGACTCGATCCTCCATCCTAATGGCAGTCAAACGCATGAAACGGAAGGCTGACACAAGGAGAAGAAAACCTCATTTTCTCCCTGGCATGAAGGTCTGGCTGTCTTCTAGGAATATTCGACTAAGCGTGCCGTCATGCAAATTTGCTCCAAGGTTCCTCGGACCCTTCGAAATCCTACAGCAGATCAACTCTGTCGCCTACAAGCTTCGGCTCCCTCCTTCCCTCAAGATCCCCAACTTCTTCCATGTCTCCCTCCTGAAGCTGGTGGTACTGAACCGCTATACCAAAACTCCTAGCCCTGCGGTTGCCTCCAGCGGTCCTTCAGACACATTTGGGGTTAAGGAGATCTTGGACACCAAAAGAGTGAGAGGAAAAACCTTTTATTTGGTGTATTGGAGGTGGTTTGGTCCTGAAGAGAGGTCCTGGGAGCAAGAGGAGAACCTTAATGCTCCTACTATTCTGAAAATGTTTCTCTCTCTCTCTGGTCCCAAGAAGAGGGGGCGTAAGAGGGGGGATACTGTCATGTCCGTGGGCCATCAGCGTCACTTTGCCCATGACAGCTGCAGCCACGAGTCAGCGAGCGCTGGCCCCAGTTTCCTTCCCAGGAGCCGCCAGCACTCGCTTCCACTCACCTCAGCCGGTTCCCGTAGGGTGCGCGCGCACGTTAATGCTAGCTCTTAAAGGGGCAGCGTGCGCACTGGACTTTGATGAAGCATCAGGCCGTAAGTACCCTGGACTATAAGAGGGGTCCAGCCCCCTGCTTCGATGTCTGAGCTTTGTTGTTGTTTCCCTGTCTATGCAATTGTCTCATAGTGTGAGCCAAAGTCGTGCCATGCTGCATACCATGCCTGACCTGCTTCACCTCGCCTGACGTCTACCTGCTGCCTAGTCCCAGCCAAGCCTGCCTTGCTGTGGTCCGAGCTGCCACAGGTACCCTCTATGAACTATAGACTTTGACCTGCGCCCTGTTGGCCAGCTGCCTTACCGCCAAGACGGTACGGCCCAGTGGGTCCACAAACCCTACGTGACATACTCACAATGATGCCATCGCTTTCTGGCATGAGCACGCGCGCTCGCGCCCGTCCTTAAAGTGCTAGCGCGCGCACATGAATAGAGTTACTAATTAGCCCTAATCAATCTGGACTATAAGAGGGGTTCTACCCTTCCACTTATTGACTGAGCGTTGTTTGTATACATATGTTAGTCTTGCAAATGGTACATTAGTGGTATCCTGTTCCCAGTGTTCCTGTGCTGTATTTGTTCCTGTGCCATCTCTAGTGTTGGAGTCGTGTTGTGCCGTCTGTTACCCCTGCATGACTCTATACAGCCTCTTAGGCTGTCATCTGTGGCCTGCAGGAAACCATAGCTCCCTCAGGAGAGGAGAGAGCAGGCTTAAAAATTAGTGTCAGGGTGCTAGAAGTGGCTCTGCTCCGGAAGCCTGGCTCTGGGGAAGCCCCTGACATCCCCGTCTATATACAGTATGGACAGTGATGTCAGGGGCCTCCCCAGACCCGGAGTCGCAAAGCATAGCCTATACTAGCGTCATATATGGACAGTGATGTCAGGAGCAGAGCTGGAATCCCAGGCAGGGTTCTAGAAGCGGCTCTGCTCCGGGACTCAAGACTCTGGGCAAGCCTCTGACATCACTGTCCATATACGGACAGTGACGTCAGGGGCTCCTCCTGCATAGGAATCCCCGGTCAAAGCATAGGCAGGCAACACTCTGGCTGGGGATTACACTCCTAGAGGGAGCCCCAATGGAGCTATCTCCTGGTGCGGCATTATATCTACGGAGGGCACTGTGGCATTATCTACGGGTGGCTGTCTGGCCTTTTTCTACTGAAGGCACTGTGGCATTAACTACGGGTGGCTGTCTGGCATTATCTACAGAGGGCACTGTGGCATTTTCTACGGATGGCTGTCTGGCAGTATCTACAGAGGGCACTGTGGCATTATCTGCAGGTGGGTGTGTGGCAGTATCTGCAGAGGGCACTGTGGCATTATCTACGTGTGGCTGTCTGGCAGTATCTACAGAGGGAACTGTGGCATTATCTACGGGTGGCTCTCTGGCAGTATCTACAGAGGGCACTGTGGCATTATCTATGGGTGGCTGTCTGGCAGTATCTGCAGAGGGCACTGTGGCATGATCTACGAGTGGCTGTCTGGCAGTATCTACAGAGGGCACTGTCACATTATCTACGGGTGGGTGTCTGGTAGTATCTACAGAGGGCACTGTAGCATTATCTACGGGTGGGTGTGTGGCAGTATCTTCAGAGGGAACTGTGGCATTGTCTATAAGTGGGTGTGTGGCAGTATCTACAGAGGGCACTGTGGCATTATCTACGGGTGGCTCTCTGGCAGTATCTGCAGAGGGCACTGTGGCATTATCTACGGATGGCTGTCTGGCAGTATCTACAGAGGGCACTGTGGCATTATCTATTGGTGGGTGTGTGGCATTATCTACAGAGGGCACTGTGGCATTATCTATGGGTGGGTGTGTGGCATTATCTACAGCGGGCACTGTGGCATTATCTGTTATGGAATCACTGGTTGCGCATTTCCCAAAAGGCTGCTGGAGACTGTCGGGAGTAAGCGTGCAAATAAGACCGCAACCCCTAATCCGTCACAACTCTGATGGACAGAGTCTAAGGCTACTCTGAGTTATTTGCCAGAGCCCACCGCAAGGCGGGATGGTTTATGCTGCAGAGAGCCCAGGTTGTTCTAACAGAGATCAGTGTTGGATAAGGGGGGCAGTGCAGGCAATACCTGAACAGGTAACTAGACAGCCCGAGGGTAACAGAAAGTCCCAAAGAGAGCGAGTGGACATCAGGAACAGCAGAAGCCAGAACCAGCCAGATAATGTCTCCTGCTCTCTGTACCTTTATTTAAAACTAGCATAGTAGGCGCGGAGCGGGGGATGTGGCGGGGCAATGGGAGGGCCAGAAAATAAAATATTACAGCGCTGGAATCAAGAGGACACCAGGAACAAGGGGAGGAATGTGGTTTAAAAATGACAAAACATGACGGTTTCTCATTAGGGCGAGCACCCATACAAATCAGTGAAGGGTAACTAAACGTTCCACAAACTTCTGACACGTCATAGTGACATGTCAGAAGATTTAATTGTAGGGGATCCAACACTGAGACCCCCACCAATCCTAAAACGAAGCGGCAGAAGAGCTCCTTTGAGAGCTGAGCAGCTTAATTTCTGTTCATCTTTTTCCAGAATGCCGATGTATCGGAGTACGGGTTCATAGACTTTCTATTGAGTCCGCACTCAGATATACTGATTTCCGGAAAAAGCCGAACACTTCTGCCGCTTAGTTTTAGCGATTGGTGGGGGTCTCAGTGCTAGGACCCCCTCCAATAAAAACTTCTGAAATGTCACTATGACACGTCAGAAGTTTGTCGGAAGTTTAGTTACCCTTTAAGAATTTACATAACATAAGACAGAATGGCAATCCCACCAACAAAATGGATGACATTCGTTTAAATATTGGAAACTTTATTAATATTTAACAATGGCATCCTTTACACCAAAAGACATTACAAGACCACATGACACCTGAACATTCCATGACATCACTAGGTCACATGACACCTGAACATTCCATGACATCACAAGATCACATCACACCTGAACATTCCATGACATCACAATTATGTACTTGGTGTATGAAGACCATAGACTATTGGACGGCTCATTTTTACATGAAGAGACTGAAGACCTGAGGAGAGCTCTCCACGTGACCAGCACCAAGAAAGGAAGAGAAGTCCTCCAGGTATGTAGGGAAGTTATACACCCGACATTTATGAGCTGACATATGTCCGTGCTGAGGAGATTCCAGGATCTGAACTTTCTCTATGACCATATGACCGGCGTTTCATCTACCAGTACCGGAGTATTGATTGATATCTACGTCTGCTATGAGCAGGGGAAGATTTGCTCCATATTTTGTGCCAATTTCTGCCATAAGTGATGCTAAATATTTTGGTCTATGAGGGGCCCCGCTCCCGCTCTCTCCCGCTCCCGCTGTGAAACCCCGCTTACTTTTCTTGTCACTTATAAAAGTGGTGAAATCTGTGAAAAGCTGCAACTATGGCACAAATATGGCGTGCACCATAATGTGACTTTTTAAACGCCATAAAAGTGGCGTAGAGCATTTGATAAGTTTCCCTCACTGGATTATTCATGTCTATTATTGTGTATATATGTAATTACATATTTATTCTGGGTGATATGTATTCTGGGTGATATGTATACTGAATGATATGTATACTGGGTGATATGTATACTGGGTGATATATATACTGGGTGATATGTATACTGGGGGATATGAATAGTGGGTCATATGTATACTGGGTGATATGTTCACTGGGTTATATGTATACTGGATGATATGTATACTGTGTGATATGTATACTGGGTTATATGTATACTGGGTGATATATATACTGGGTGATATATATACTGGGTGATATGTATACTGGGTGATATGTATACTGGATGATATATATACTGGGTGATATGTATACTGGGTGATATGTATACTGGATGATATATATACTGGGTTATATGTATACTGGGTGATATGTATACTGGGTGATATGTATTCTGGGTGATATGTATACTGGGTTATATGTATACTGGGTGATATATATACTGGGTGATATGTATACTGGGTGATATGTATACTGGATGATATATATACTGGGTTATATGTATACTGGGTGATATGTATACTGGGTGATATGTTAACTGGGTGATATGTATACTGGGTAATATGTATACTGGGTGATATGTATACTGGGTGCTATATATTCTGGTTAATATGTTCACTGGATGATATGTATACTGGGTGATATGTATACTGGATGATATGTACATTTGGTGATATCTGTACTGGATGATATGTATACTGGGTTATATGTATACTGGGTTATATGTATACTGGGTTATATGTATACTGGATGATATATATACTGGATTATATGTACACTGGGGGATATGTAGACTGGGGGACATGTACACTGGGTGATATGTACACTGGGTGATATGTATAATGGGTGATATGTACACTGGGTAATATGTATACTGGATGATAGGTATAATGCGTGATATGTATACTGAATGATATGTATACTGGGTGATATGTATACTGGGTGATATGTATACTGGTTGATATGTATACTGGGTGATATGTATACTGGGTGATATGTATGCTGGGTGATATGTATACTGGATGATATGTATACTGGGTGATATCTATACTGGATGATATGTATACTGGGTGATATGTATACTGGATGATATGTATACTGGGTGATATGTATACTGGGTGATATGTATACTGGGTGATATGTATACTGGATGATATGTATACTGGGTGATATCTATACTGGATGATATGTATACTGGGTTATTTGTATACTGGGTTATATGTATACTGGATTATATGTATACTGGATGATATGTATACTGGATGATATGTATACTGGGTGATATGTACACTGGATGATATTTACATTGGGTGATATCTATACTGGATGATATGTATACTGGGTTATATGTATACTGGTTATATGTATACTGGATGATGTGTATACTGGATTATATGTACACTGGGGGATATGTACACTGGGGGATATGTACACTGGGTGATATGTATAATGGGTGATATGTACACTGGGTAATATGTATACTGGATGATATGTATACTGAATGATATGTATACTGGATGATATGTATACTTCGTGATATGTATTCTGGATGATATGCCTGGGTGATATGTATACTGGGTGATATGTATACTGGTTTATATGTATACTGGGTGATATGTATACTGGGGGTTTGTTGTGAATATAAAACTGAATTGTGTTTTTTTTTCTTCTAGAACAGAAAATCTCATCAAATCAAAAGATTAAAGACACAAAGACATCAACTCAAGACTAAGACACAATCTCAAGACTAAAACACAGTCTCAAGACTACGACACAATCTCAAGAATAAGACACAATCTCAAGAATAAGACACAATCTCAAGACTACGACACAATCTCAAGAATAAGACACAATCTCAAGAATAAGGCACAATCTCAAAAATAAGACACAATCTCAAGACTAACACACAATCTCAAGACTACGACACAATCTCAAGAATAAAACACAATCTCAAGAAGAAGGCTCAATCTCAAGAATAAGACACAATCTCAATACTAAGACACAATCTCAAGACTACGACACAATCTCAAAACTAAGACACAATCTCAAAACTACGAAACAATCTCAAGAATAAAACACAATCTCAAGAATAAGACACAATCTCAAGAATAAGACTCAATCTCAAGAATAATACACAATCTCAAGAATATTACTCAATAACAAGAATAAGACACAATCTCAAGAATAAGACACAATCTCAAGAATAAGACACAATCTCAAGAATATTACTCAATAACAAGAATAAGACACAATCTCAAGAATAAGACACAATCTCAAGAATAAGACACAATCTAAAGAATAAGAGACAATCTCAAGAATAAGACACAATCCCAAGAATAAGACTCAATCTCAAGAATAGGACACAATCTCAAGACTACGACACAATCTCAAGAATAAGACAGAATCTCAAGAATAAGACTCAATCTCAAGAATAAGACACAATCTCAAGACTACGACACAATCTCAAGAATAAGACACAATCTCAAGAATAAGACACAATCTCAAGAATAAATCACAATCTCAAGTATAAGACAATCTCAAGACTACGACACAATCTCAAGAATAAGACACAATCTCAAGAATAAGACTCAATCTCAAGAATAAGACACAATCTTAAGAATAAGACACAATCTCAAGACTACGACACAATCTCAAGAATAAGACACAATCTCAAGAATAAGACTCAATCTCAAGAATAAGACACAATCTCAAGAAAAAGACACAATCTCAAGACTACGACACAATCTCAAGACTACGACACAATCTCAGGAATAAGACACAATCTCAAGAATGAGACTCAATCTCAAGAATAAGACACAATCTCAAGATTAAGACACAATCTCAAGAATAAGACTTAATCTTAAGAATAAGACACAATCTAAAGAATAAGACACAATCTCAAGAATAAGACACAATTTCAAGAATAAGACTCAATCTCAAGAATAGGACACAATCTCAACACTACGACACAATCTCAAGACTACGACACAATCTCAAGAATAAGACACAATCTCAAGAATAAGACACAATCTCCAGAATAAGACACAATCTCAAGACTAAGACACAATCTCAAGACTACGACACAATCTCAAGAATAAGACACAATCTCAAGAATAAGACTCAATCTCAAGAATAAGACACAATCTCAAGAATAAGACACAATCTCAAGACTAAGACACAATCTCAAGACTACGACACAATCTCAAGAATAATACACAATCTCAAGAATAAGACTCAATTATAAGAATAAGACACAATCTCAAGAATAAGACACAATCTCAAGACTACGACACAATCTCAAGACTACGACACAATCTCAGGAATAAGACACAATCTCAAGAATAAGACACAATCTCAAGAATAAGACTCAATCTCAAGAATAAGACACAATCTCAAGACTACAACACAATCTCAAGAATAAGACACAATCTCAAGAATAAGACACAATCTCAAGAATAAAACACAATCTCAAGACTAAAACACAATCTCAAGACTACGACACAATCTCAAGAATAAGACACAATCTCAAGAATAAGACACAATCTCAAGAATAAGACACAATCTCAAGACTACGACACAATCTCAAGAATAAGACACAATCTCAAGAATAAGACACAATCTCAAAAATAAGACACAATCTCAAGACTAAGACACAATCTCAAGACTACGACACAATCTCAAGAATAAAACACAATCTCAAGAAGAAGACTCAATCTCAAGAATAAGACACAATCTCAATACTAAAACACAATCTCAAGACTACGACACAATCTCAAAACTAAGACACAATCTCAAAACTACGAAACAATCTTAAGAATAAAACGCAATCTCAAGAATAAGACACAATCTCAAGAATAAGACTCAATCTCAAGAATAAGACACAATCTCAAGAATATTACTCAATAACAAGAATAAGACACAATCTCAAGAATAAGACACAATCTCAAGAATATTACTCAATAACAAGAATAAGACACAATCTCAAGACTAAGACACAATCTCAAAACTACAAAACAATCTCAAGAATAAGACACAATCTCAAGAATAAGACACAATCTCAAGAATATTACTCAATACCAAGAATAAGACACAATCTCAAGAATAAAACACAATCTCAAGAATAAGAGACAATCTCAAGAATAAGACTCAATCTCAAGAATAAGACACAATCTCAAGAATAAGACAATCTCAAGAATAAAACACAATCTCAAGACTACGACACAATCTCAAGACTACGACACAATCTCAAGAATAAAACACAATCTCAAGAATAAGACACAATCTCAAGAATAAGACAGAATCTCAAGAATAAGACTCAATCTCAAGAATAAGACACAATCTCAAAACGACGACACAATCTCAAGAATAAGACAGAATCTCAAGAATAAGACACAATCTCAAGAATAAAACACAATCTCAAGACTAAGACACAATCTCAAGACTACGACACAATCTCAAGAATAAGACACAATCTCAAGAATAAGACTCAATCTCAAGAATAAGGCACAATCTCAAGAATAAGACACAATCTCAAGAATAAGACACAATCTCAAGACTACAACACAATCTCAAGAATAAGACACAATCTCAAGAATAAGACTCAATCTCAAGAATAAGACACAATCTCAAGACTACGACTCAATCTCAAGAATAAAACACAATCTCAGGAATAAGACAATCTCAAGAATAAGACACAATCTCAAGAATAAGACACAATCTCAAGACTACGACACAATCTCAAGACTACGACAATCTCAGGAATAAGACACAATCTCAAGAATAAGACTCAATCTCAAGAATAAGACACAATCTCAAGACTACGACTCAATCTCAAGTATAAAACACAATCTCAAGAATAAGACACAATCTCAAGACTAAGACACAATCTTAAGAATAAAACACAATCTCAAGAATAAGACTAAATCTCAAGAATAAGACACAATCTCAAGACTACGACACAATCTCAAGAATAAGAGACAGTCAGGAAATCATGGGAAGATTAAGACGTCATCACTAGACAGAGATCAGGTTAGAATAAAGGTGTTCTCCCATAATCAACATTCATCCCTTATCCTACAGGACGGGTGATAGATATCTGATGGCTGGAAGTGCGAGCGCTGGGACCCCAGTGATCCCTAGAACGTAGGTCTATGTTTCCCCTGTGTACATGGAGCGTCATGGCACATGCGTGACCACCGCCCCACTCACTGTCTACCGGACGGAGACCTCCGAGTGGCTCCATTGTCTGTCTGAACCTTAGTATAGCCGGGAAGGCGTACTCTGCAGTGAGAGGACAGGGAGCAGGGCTATGTCTCCATTTGGAATGTCCGTACTGGACTTGGGAGACAGTTTTAGCTTCGTCCATTTTCTGGGCAGTGAATGGAGCAGTGGTCACTCCTGTGAACTATCGCTCCATTCACACAGGGGACTCGGGGACCTGCGTTTCTGTAAACGCTGGGGTCCTAGCGCTCGCACCTCCAGCCATCTGACATCACACAATTTTGTTTGTGGGAAAACACCTTTTAGATTTGGAGGGTTCCTTCTTTTAGATTGTAAGCTCCTAGGAGCAGGGCTTAAGATTTGGTGGAACCCTTAGGAAATGGTGGGATCCTCTCTTTAGCGTTAGGCGTCCTGGTAATAATTGATTGTGAACTGTCGGAGAGGATTCCTTTCGTTACATTGTAATGTAGACGTGTCACATTGTATTGGATGTTATAACCAGACTCTGCTTTATGTCCAGATGCAGTAGGCAGACGATCGATCTGATCCAGGGTGATCTCCGATCGCCACATATGGGGTCAGGAAGGAATTATTTTTCCCCTTAGAGATAGATCTCCGGGGGTTTTCTTCGCCTTCCTCTGGATCACTGGGTTGTGGCTCTTACCTCAGGACCTTACAATGAGAATTGTCCTTTGTGACAATCGCTGGGCGGTCAGATTGACTGTCACCAGGAGTTTACACCCCCCAGGTCCTGAATTAAGAGCCACAACTCTCATCATTTAATAAAATAGAGAAAGTCATTCTTTTTATGACACTTCTGCTTATTGCTAAAAACCACCGTCTCTCGTGTCGTTATTCTCCGGGATTCTTCCATAACTCGGGTGTAATATATGAGAGGAGGGGGCAGATTTATGTAGACCAGCGTTCCATAGACCAGTCAGAAACAGAAGTGTCTCGGAGTAAAGCGCGGCCACATTTCTAAGAGGTCCAGGTCTCTGAATAAATTTTGCGCATTTTGGTCTGTCTGAGAGTCAGGAAAGAAAGCGAAGATTTACTGTACAATCTGCAGCGTTTTCTGTGGTAAGAATTAGTAAATGTGTCAGACCTATGGCGGCCCCGGCCCTTTACAATTAACCCCGTCTAATGTTCACAAGTATTGGGAGACTAGAAAAGCTGCAAATTTTATCACAAATAGGGCGTGCGCCAACATTGCGTCATTTCTACCCCAGAAAGCTGACGTCATTCCATTGATAAATTCCCCCAGGATCATTGGTAACCCCCATATTTTAGGAACATTTGGAGCAGAACCCGGCCAGTCCTCACTCCAACATCCACCACGTCCTGCAGTTTACAATATTCAGCCAAGGATTGCCACCTTTTTACCATAAAATATCGACCAGGGTAAATACGGGCGGTGGTTTTCAGGGGTGACTTAACACAGAGTTTGTTTTGAAGGCGGGAGCCCGAAGAAGAGCCACAGGGGCCAGGTTTGAGGAAAACATTTTTCAGCAAAAAACTTCTAATATGTGTAACGTCCGCGGCTGCGGCTCATCGTTCCTACTTACCCCCCCCCCCGACGGCCGCGACCGCAGACTACCTAGTGCTGACCGACATCTCCTTCCTAGGAGACGCCAGTACTCTGTTATGTCCGTGGCTGCGGGCCATCAGCGCCACTCTCCCCATGACAGCCGAAGCCACGAGTCGGCGAGCGCTGGACCCAGTCTCCTTCCCAGGAGACGCCAGCAATCGCTTCCACTCACCTCAGCCGGATCCAGTAGGAGCAGCGCGCACACCGGACTTTGATGAAGCATTAGGCCGTGAGTACACTGGACTATAAAAGGGGTCCGGCCCCCTACATTCCGTACTATCCTGGTCGAGTACTGTGTTGAGCCAAAGTCATGCCGTGCTGTATACTACGCCTGACCTGCTTCACCTCGCCTGACGTCTACCTGCTGCCTAGTCCCAGCCGAGCCTGCCCTGCTGCTGCCCGAGCTGCCACACGTACCTATACGAACTATAGACGTTGACCTGTGCCCTGTTGGCCAGCTGCCATAATGCCAAGGCGGTACGTCCCAGTGGGTCCACAAACCCTACGTGACAGTACGCTCAGGCCATGGACCCCGCTAGTCGATTCAAGACCATGACGACGTCTCAAGAGATGCGGGGGCGGATATGCTAGACCTCCAGTCTCGACAGGACCAACTCCTCCAGGCGTTGATCATTCTTGCACGTCGGCAGGAGGCACAAGCTGCCGTTCCTCCTACTACACCTACTGGCAGTGTTGATCCTCAGACTACACCTCTTGGCAGTGTGGACCCGCGTGTTTCTTTGCCACTTCCTGACCGCTATGATAGAGACGCAAGTACCTGTCGTGGATTTCTGAATCAGTGCCAGATCCACTTCAGCCTGTATAGTAGGACATTTTCGTCTGATGGTGCAAGGGTCGCTTTCATCATCTTTCTCCTCATTGATTATCCTATGCCAAGGAGACACCTCCGTGAGTGAGTGCACCATCCACATCCGCACCCTGGTGGGAGAGCTGTTATGGAACAATGAGGCCCTGGTGGCTGCATTCTGGCATGGACTGGCTCCTGGCATTCTTCTGTCCACCCGGATTGATATACGGATCCGAGAACACCTCCAAGAGGTTCAACGAGAGGGAGTCCTTCCCAGTCTGGCTCCTACTTTTCAACAACCCCTGCTGTCCTCAGATGTCGATCTTCCTAAGGAGTCTGTGATAATGGACCAGTGTAAGCTATCCTCCCAGGACAGACAACGCAGACACACTTCTGGACTCTGTCTTTATTGCGGCCGCATTGGCCATCTTGTGTACCTGTGCCCCCAAAAAGCCCAACGCCTATTGTTGCTAGGAGTGACAACCTTGGGTAAGAAAGGACTTCCCTCTAGATTGTCCATGCCTGTGACCATAGTGTCCGGCGAGAGAACGCATCAGGTCTCTGCGTATCTGGACTCTGGATCCGCTGCTAATTTAATCCGTAGAGACCTGGTGGACCTTCTTCAATTACCCATCACACCTCTGGAGAGCCCGTTGACAGTTGCTTCAGTACATGGACTACCTCTCTCAGACCCAGTTATAGCTGTGACCAAGCCGCTGAGGCTCCAAGTACGAGCCCTTTACTCCAAATTTCTGCAGGTCTATGTCCTATCCAAAGCTGTTAACCCTGTGTTGCTGGGCCTGCCTTGGCTCCGAATGCATGCCCCAGTCCTGGACTGGAATTCTGGAGAGGTTCTCTAGTGGGGACCTGAGTGTCAAAGCCATTGCCTGGTGCAGATTTGTTAGATTCAGCCTTCTCTGCCTCGGTCATTGGCTGGATTGCCGGGTCATTATTCTGTATTTTCGGACGTCTTCAGCAAGAGGGAGGTGGAGACATTGCCCCCACATCGGGCGTATGACTGCCCTATCGAGCTGATTCCTGGTGCATCCCTTCCCCGTGTTAGGGTATATCCTCTCTCCTTGCCAGAGACTCTGTCCATGTCCGCTATGTGAAAGAGAACATGGAAAGGTGCTTCATACGAAAATCTTCCTCCCGGCAGGAGCCGGGTACTTCTTTGTCAAAAAGAGAGATGGCTCTCTCCGTCCTTGTATCGACTACCGAGGTCTCAACCAGATCACGGTGAAGAATAAATATCCATTGCCACTGATCTCTGAACTGTTTGATCGTATAAGTGGTGCCAAGATTTTTTCTAAACTAGACCTGCGTGGGGCTTACAACCTAATGCGGATTCGCCATAGAGCGCTTTTTGGGAATTGCCAATATTTACAGACAGTTTATTTTAAACTTCTCCTCACTGACTTCTCCTATATGTAACCTCACTAAGAAGGGCATGAACGCCAAGGTGTGGACACCCGAGGCAGAGTCCGCATTCAATAGCCTGAAAAGAGCCTTCACGTCAGCCTCTATCCTCCATCATCCGGATGTCTCTCTGCAGTTCTCGTTGGAGGTGGATGCATCCTCTGTCGGTACTGGTGCACTCCTGTTCCAGAGAGGTCCCAAGGGCAAGTCAATGGTATGTAGATATTTCTCTAAGCTCTTCTTTTCCGCAGAACGCAACTACTCGATTGGGGATCTGGAGTTATTAGCCATCAAATTGGCTCTGGAAGAGTGGAGACATCTACTAGATGGTGAAGCTCATCCGATCCTAATTTTTACAGACCACAAGAATCTGACCTACTTCCAGACGGCTCAATGGTTGAACCCTCGTCAGGCCAGGTGGTCACTGTTCTTTACCAGGTTCCAGTTTGAGCTCCATTATCGCCCGGCCGACAAGAATGTGAGGGCCGATGCCTTGTCCGGGTCTTTTGAGACGGAAGACACCATTGAGATTCCACAGAACATTGTTGATACGTCTTGCATTGTCTCTGTCAATCCTCTGCAAGTTGGGGACATTCCTCCAGGGAGGACTTTTGTGCGCCATGGCTGATCGTGCAAGAATCCTCTGCTGGGGACACTCCTCTAGACTGGCAGGTCACGCGGGGATCCGTCAGACCCGGGATCTGATTGCTCATCATTTCTGGTGTCCCACGCTGCCCAACGACATTATGGACTTTGTTTATTCCTGTTCAGTATGTGCAGCCAAATAGGTCGCTCACATTTCAGATCTGCTGGTCTGCTCCAGTCATTGCCTGTGCCCAATGCCCCCCGGCAGCATATAGCTATGGACTTTAATATGGACCTGCCTCTGTCTGCCGGATGCAGTACTATCTGAGTGGTGGTGGATCGATTTTTGAAGATCGCCCACTTCGTTGCTCTGACCGGTCTTCCTTCTGCTCCTCAGCTGGCCAAGCTGTTCATCTAACACATCTTCCGCCTGCACGGCTTGCCGCAGCATATTTTGTCTGATCGGGGGGGGGGGGGGGAGTTCAACCCGAAGTTCTGGAGAGCCCTCTGCGGACTCCTCGGTTTGAAGTTGGACTTTTCCTCAAACTACCATCTTCAGTCCAATGGTCAGTTCGAGAGGATCAATCAGATCTTGGAGAACTACCTACGCCACTTCATCTCCAAGCAGCATGATGACTGGCTGCAGCTGCTTCCGTGGGCTGAGTTCTCATATAATAATCACACCAGCGAGTCCACAAGGAATACACCGTTCCAAATTATCTACGGCCAACACCCACGATACCTCCGAGGTACCAGCCGCTGACTCCGCTTTTAGAGACTTCCCTGCAGATCTGGCAGCAGACTCGATCCTCCAACTTAATGGCAGTCGACCGCATGAAACGGAAGGCTGACACAAGGAAAAGAGAACCTCCTCATTTTCTCCCTGGCATGAAGGTCTGGCTATCTTCTAGGAATATTCGACTAAGCGTGCCATCATGCAAATTTGCTCCCAGGTTCCTCGGACCCTTCGAAATTCTACAGCAGATCAACCCTGTCGCCTACAAGCTTCGGCTGCCTCCTTCCCTCAAGATCCCCAACTCCTTCCATGTCTCCCTCCTGAAGCCGGCGGTTCTAAACCGCTATACCAAAACTCCTAGCCCTGCCGTTGCCTCCAGCGGCGGTCCTTCAGACACCTTTGAGGTTAAGGAGATCTTGAACACCAAAAAAGTGAGAGGAAAGACTTTTTATTTGGTGGATTGGAGGGGGTTTGGTCCTGAAGAGAGATCCTGGGAGCCAGAAGAGAACCTCAATGCTCCTACTCTTCTGAAAAAGTTTCTCTTTCGCTCTGGTCCCAAGAAGAGGGGGGATATTGTCATGTCCGTGGCTGCGGGCCACCAGCGCCACTCTCCCCATGACAGCCGCAGCCAGGAGTTGGCGAGCGCTGGCCACAGTTTCCTTCCCAGGAGACGCCAGCACTCGCTTCCACTCACCTCAGTTGGTTACCATAGGGTGAGCGTGCACGCTCGTGCCCGTTCTTAAAGGGGCAGCGCGCGCACCGTAATTTGATGAAGCATCAGGCCGTGAGTACCCTGGACTATAAGAGGGGTCCGGCCCCCTGCTTCAATGCCTGAGCATTGTTGTTGTTTCCCTAGTTTGTCTATGCAATGGTCTCCTAGTGTGTTCCTGTTTCCTGCATTCTATACTATCCTGGTCGAGTGCTGTGTTGAGCCAAAGTCGTGCCATGCTGTATACCATGCCTGACCTACTTCACCTCGCCTGACGTCTACCTG
This sequence comes from Rhinoderma darwinii, assembly GCF_050947455.1. Taxonomy (NCBI): domain Eukaryota; kingdom Metazoa; phylum Chordata; class Amphibia; order Anura; family Rhinodermatidae; genus Rhinoderma; species Rhinoderma darwinii. The sequence continues at coordinate 56,763 of NW_027464116.1, forward strand.
CTGCCTAGTCCCTGCCGAGCGTGCCTTGCTACTGTCCGAGCTGCCACAGGTACCCTCTATGAACTATAGACTTTGACCTGCGCCCTGTTGGCCAGCTGCCATTCTGCCAAGGCGGTACGGCCCAGTGGGTTGACAAACCTTACGTGACATACTCACTGCCGCTCTGCAGCGGCTTCTGGCATGCGCATGCTTGAGCATTGTTTGTATACCTATGTTAGTCTTGCAAATGGTACATTAGTGGTATCCTGTTCCCAGTGTTCCTGTGTCCTGCTACCTGCATCCTCTGTCCCGTGCTGTATTTGTTCCTGTGCTGTCTCTAGTGTTGGAGTCGTGTTGTGCCGTCTGTTACCACTGCATGACTGTATACGGCCTCTTAGGCTGTCATCTGCGGCCTGCAGGACACCGTAGCTCCCTCAGGAAAGGAGCGAGCAGGCTGAAGAATAAGCGGCAAGGTGCTAGAAGTGGCTCTGCTCCGGAACCCCGGCTCTGGGGAAGCCCCTGACATCACTGTCTACGTGGGTGTGTGGCAGTATCTACTGAGGGCACTGTGGCATTATCTACGGGTGGCTGTCTGGCAGTATCTACAGAGGACACTGTGGCATTATCTACGGGTGGCTGTCTGGCAGTATCTATAGAGGACACCGTGGCATTATCTACGGGTGCGTGTGTGGCAGTATATGCAGAGGGCACTGTGGCATTATCTACGGATGGGTGTGTGGCAGTGTAACGGCTGCTGCGCCGTTCCCCGCCGTCCCCACGGCCTCTGCTCCGGTTCCGGCGCACTCCATCACCAACTGCTCATCCCGAGCTCGACTTTATCCGATCCGGACGCTCTGCTGGCCATGGACGGCGTCAGGTGAGTGCATCCTTTACCTCATTTTGCGGCCGTCCCTGCTTGCTCAACCAAGTTCCCCGTGAATTCCCTGTGCCCTGGTTCCCTGTTTCCATCCCTTCTGCCTTTTGTCTGCATTTCCCGTTACTGACCTCTGTTTGAACTTGACTATCCTTGTCTGCCGCCTGCCTTGACCCATTGCTGCCATACCCGTTACAACGCCTGCCGCCTGCCTTGACCTATTGCTGCCATTGCCGTTACGATGTCTGCTGCCTGCCTTGACCTATTGCTGCCATACCCGTTACGACGTCTGCCGCCTGCTTTGACCTATTGCTGCCACACCTGTTACGACATCTGCTGCCTGTCCTGACTCCTGCCTATCCATCCGACCGCCTCTACCCGCTGTGCCAAGCGTTGCCTGGATTCCAAGCACCATCTCCCAGACGACATTGAGGATCCACGAACAAACCGGTGAGAACAGTTATAGGTTGAACAAGCCATGGATCCCCTTGACACAGCCCTGCCGGACACGGCTGATATGGCTCAGGAGCTTTCTAGACAAAGAAGTCTGCCAAGATCAGCTGTTTCAGCTACTGCAGAATGTATCCACTCGTTTGAACGAACTAGCGCCTCCGGCGCCTCCAATACCACCACCACCGCAAGCTCCTGTCTACAGTCCTGGACTACACCTACCTACACCTGCCCGCTATGAGGGAGACCCCAAGACCTGCAGGGGATTTTTTAGCCTATGCACCATCCACTTTGAAGTCATGGCACATCATTTTTCCTCAGACCGGGCTATATCCTGTCCCTGCTGTCTGGTGAAGTGCTGGCTTGGGCATCGCCCTTGTGGGAGAGAAACGACCCCATCATGTACAACATTCAGAACTTTCTCTCCACGTTTAAAAGGGTGTTTGAAGAACCGGGTCGAGCCTCTTCTGCAGCTTCCTCTCTACTCAAGCTCCGGCAAGGAACCTCCACTGTAGGCCAATACACCATTCAATTCCGCACCTTGGCTACTGAACTCCAGTGGAATAATGAGGCTTTGGTATCGACCTTCTGGGAGGGTCTGGCGGGCCGAATCAAGGATGAACTTGCTGGCCGAGACCTTCCACCGTCCTTGGATGACTTGATTACTCTAGCTAATCGTATAGATATACGTTTTTGTGAGAGACAACGAGAATCTGCTTGAGGCAATCGTACATCACGGTTGGCACCAACCTTCCAAAGACCTCTTCTGGCCTCATCTTCCTCCCGGTCGGACGAACCCACGCAGGTGGAGAGTACAAGACTCACGCCTGAGGAACGCCAGAATAGACGCAAGTTGAATTTATGTTTGTATTGTGGTGGAAAAACGCACTTCCTCAGAGACTGTCCAGTGAGGCCGGAAAACTCCAACGCCTAGGGCAAGTAGGAGAGGCTACCCTAGGTGGAATACCTTCCTCTCAGAAGATGACCATACCAGCGAAGCTGTCCTTTGCAGGAACCACTTTCGACGTTCAAGCCTTCCTAGATTCCGGATCCGCTGGGAATTTTCTGTGCCAGTCCTTGGTAAATCGCTACCAAATCCCAGTGCAAAGACTAACCAAACCATTATCCATTGCTTCTGTAGATGGGAGGCTTCTACATGAAACTATTTATCTCGTCACTGAGCCCATTCTCCTGTTAACTGGGGCGCTATGTAGCGCCAATGGCCGCGGGCCGTCGAGTTTACTCACCTCCCGACGCCCGCAGCCATGGATCTGTGAGCGCTGGCCTCCGTCTCCCTCCTAGGAGATGCCAGCGCTCACTTCCGCTCCGTTTGGCTGGATCCCGTAGGGTGCGCGCGCACGCTCGCGCCCGGCCTTAAAGGGCCAGCACGCGCAATTAGGAAATCGTCATCACCATCAACTGCCACGATTTCCTGGTCTATAAGAAGGCCCCTGGCCTTCTAATCCTTGCCTGAGCGTTGTTAGTCTTTCCCAGTCTGTCTCGCAAATGGTTCCTTAGTGTCTCCCGTTCCAGCTGTTACCCGTGCCCTGTTACCGTTCCTGTATTCTGTATTGTTCCTGTGCCTACCCGCGTTCAAGTGTCTTCTGCCACGTCAAGTGCCATCTGCCACGTCAAGTGTCTTCTCCCACGTCAAGTGCCATCTGCAACGTCAAGTGCCATCGGATACTGCCCGCCACGTCTGGCGCCACTTGCCGCACCTGCCTCCATCCGTGCTGAAGCCACAACCACCGCCCGGACTATTTCAGGTACCCAAGCATACTGTCTACCATTTACTTCTGCATAGACTGTGACCTGGTCAGCTGCCTCCCCGCTACGGCGGAGCAGCCTAGTGGGTCCACATACCCTGTGCCCGTGACACGCTGCACCAGGAACGTATCTCCTTCTATGTGTTAAAGAACTCTCTGAACCCTTTGCTTCTGGGTCTACCGTGGTTGCAGAAGCACTCTCCCGTTATTGACTGGACTGGAGGTCAAATTACCCGCTGGAGTGACTTCTGTCACCAACATTGTCTACAATCCATTCGCCCACCCATGCCTCAGTCTACAGAACCTAACTCGGAAGGACTTCCTACTCCATACAAAAGCTTCTCTGATGTCTTCTGTAAACAACAAGCTGAATCGCTGCCTCCTCACAGGCCATACGACTGTGCCATAGACCTGGTCCCCAACGCCACGCCTCCCAGAGGTCGAGTCTACCCTTCTGTTCTTGCCCGAGACTGAGGCCATGTCTCGGTATGTCCAAGAAAATCTGGAGAGAGGATTCATCCGTAAGTCCTCCTCTCCTGCCGGTGCAGGTTTTTCTTTGTGGGAAAAAGAGACGGCTCCCTGCGTCCTTGTATTGATTACCGAGGATTGAATAATATCACGTTAAAGAACAAGTTCCCGTTACCATTGATCTCAGAACTCTTTGACCATCTACGGGGGGCGAAAATCTTCACCAAACTAGACCTTCGTGGAGCTTATAACCTCATCCGTATCCGCGAGGGAGACGAATGGAAAACCGCCTTCAATACTCGTGATGGGCATTTTGAATACCTTGTCATGCCCTTCGGACTTTGTAATGCTCCTGAGGTTTTCCAGGCCTTTGTTAATTACATTTTTCGAGATCTGTTGTACAGCTGTGTGGTGGTATACCTAGACGACATTTTTATCTTTTCTCCCAATATTTAAACTCATCGTGTGCATGTGCGCCAAGTGTTACAGCGTCTGCGAGAGAACTCTCTGTTTGCCAAGCTAGAGAAATGCCTCTTCGAGAAAACCAGCCTGCCTTTCCTGGGGTATGTCATTTCCGACCAGGGTCTTCAAATGGATCCAGCCAAGCTGTCCTCAATTCTCAACTGGCCTCGTCCGCAAGGACTCAAAGCTGTCCAATGCCTGCTGAGATTCGCAAATTATTACTGCCAGTTTATTCCTCATTTCTCCTCTATGACAGCTCCTATTTCTGCTCTGACCAAAAAGGGGGTTAATGCCAAAGACTGGACCACGGAGGCCGAAGCCACATTCCAAGCTCTTAAAGCTGCCTTCTCGGGGCGTGGCTAGGCGCGCAGCGGGAGCAGTCGCATGGTTCGATAGCTCTGCACTGAACCCATGTCCTCATCATCCTGCAGATATTATACCTGGGCTAAACTTACCTCATAGTGGCACTGAAGTACCTGGCGATACGAGGAGGACGGTATGGGACCTACGCGTGGGCAATCGGTGACTAAATAGCTCCAGGAATATGCTAGGGGAGAGGGGCAAGATGGCGGCCGCTCCCCTCTGCCTCCTCGTGCTCGTGGATCTGATGGTGCGGCTAAATCTGCAGCTGCAGGCGATTCAACAGCGGGAGAGACTGCACCCACCCTACAGGAAGTCTCTGAGATGTTGCCCCAAGCCATCTCGTCCTGCAAAACTTTGTTGACAGGTAAGCTGGAAGAGGTCAGAATTGATATAGGCCTGCTTAGGCAGGATATGCATAATCTGCGTGAGAGATTGACACATGCTGAGGAACGTATATCGGGTGTGGAAGATAGAGTGGCACCTGTACCGGAGGCGATTGCGGCATTAGAGACTGCGGCTAAACTCTGGAAGAAAAAATCCGACGATTTAGAAAGCTGGCTGCGCTGGAATAACCTCAGAGTCCTAGACTTACCTGAGAAGGTGGAGGGTCAGAACCCGATAGAATTCATCTTAAAATGGCTGCGTGATTTATTCCCGGATGCGTTTTTTTCTGCTGCGTTTGCTGTACAGCGGGCGCACAGAGTTCCGGCGAGACCGTTACCACTGGGTGCACCTCCTAGGCCCATGCTGGTGCGTCTCTTAAACAGCAATGACCGGGACTTGATTCTGAGATTGGCTCGCAAGTTGCTGGAAATCCGCTTCAATGGCTCAGCGGTCTCCATTTTTCCAGATTTTGGTGCGGATCTACAGAAACGGAGGGCTACCTTTATGTCAGTTAAACGATGACTGCGGGATCTGAACATCTCGTATTCCATGGCATACCCGGCCAGGCTTCGGGTTGTGGATGGAGATCGCTCTATATTCTTCACGATGCCAAAGGATGCTGATGACTGGGTGAACCGCCAACGACAATCACCGCACCGCTAAGTCGCTTCTCCCAGACTTTCTGGAATATTCTGTGTCAAGGAAGCCGAATACTGCTATTGTATGATTATCTGCTAGCAAGAAATGTATTCTTATTGCTTACAATTTTTGCCTTTCCATATCTTTTTATCTTATTGGGTAGATGTGATTTTGCCGCTACTTTAGTATATTTTTCTCTGTACTTCTATGCTTTACTACAGGTATTAATTAATATTGAGACACATGGGTTCTCCCCCCGTACATGCCCGACCACAGTGATGAGAGGGATGTATTGACGTTTTTGATGTCACGTCATGTTGGCGATATAGCTTATGCTGTATTCTACTGTTTCTTCCCTGCTATACTACAGGTTGGACCTATGAGAGGTCTGTTAGTTATGTGTTTTACCATGCACACGTTTTACGCCTATATTCTGTCTACTGATGCTTGTACTGATGATGAGTCCCATCTCCCCAATACTTTTCATTCTCTCCTGAATGGCTAGGATTACTGTTATGTCCTGGAATGTCCGGGGGATGGGCTCCGCAAAGAAAAGAGGTATGATTTTTTCACAAATACGCAAATATACTCCGCAAATTCTTTGTATACAAGAGACCCACTTAACATCCTGCACATCGCGGGTCTTGAATAGACCATGGGTTCAGTGGTCACGCCACTCATGTTGCTCCTCCTATTCCAGAGTGGTTTCTATCCTTATACATAGGTCACTATTATGGGAGGTGGACACTGTTAAGGTGGATGCTGAGGGGCGTTATGTTTCTATTCACGCTTTTATTAATAATAACCCCTATGTGATTATAGGATTATACATTCTGCCGCCGGCATCAATAACTGTAATTTACAAGGCGGAAACTTTTGCGGCCTCCTACCCTAATGCTACACTTCTCTGTATGGGGGACCTAAATATGGTAATGGATGTAGTGCTTGATAGATTTCGAGCTTCCCAGATTTCCGGTTCCAGGTCGTCGATTAGTTCGTCTCTCAAAATATTGATGGCGGAGCTGGGCTGGATAGACTTATTTCGGTTTGCACACCCCTCCACAAAGATGTACTCATGCTCTTCGTTAGGCCATAGCTCCCTATCCCGCATTGATTATGTCTTTGGCAATTCCTTATTAATGTCCCTATCGCCACAGGTTGTATATAAGCACAGGGGTGTATCGGATCACTCCCCTGTCTTGACGTGCCTACTCCACCTAGACATAGGGGTTGGAAAATGCACCCTTTTTGGTTAAAGGCTATTGGCCTGCAAGATCGGATCCCTGATCAACTGTCGGTGTTCCTACAGGATCATAGTCTGTTTGAACATATTGGTATTAAGTGGGACACGCTTAAGGCGTATCTGAGAGGGTGCCTTAAATCTACCATTTCATACTTAAAACGTAATGCCACAAAAATGGAGGAAGATCTGCCTGCGCAATGTACAGAGCTTGAAAGAGTGTACGTAGCAGATCCATCTGACCTTAATACGCAGAACTGGCTTAAAGTCGGTCGACAATTTTTGATGTATTTACAGGATAGAGCGAACAGGATTTTTTTTTTCATGAAACAGACCCACTTTGAACTAGGAAATCAGTCTAGTAAATTGTTGGCGCATATTGTAAAACAGAACACTCAATCCCCCTCTATTCTTAAAATACGTTGTGTAGATGGGACTGATCTGATAGATACCTTTGATATTGGTGACAGATTTGCACAGTATTACAGAGATTTATATTCCTCAAGGGTTAACTATACTCCTCCCGACCTGCACTCCTTCTTGAATAATATTGTATTTCCCACTCTGTCTGACTCGGATAGAACGCTCATGGATGCTGATATTACTTTGGAGGAGATTTCGAGAGCCATCCATGACCTTGCAAAGGGTAAATCACCGTGACCCGATGGTATTCCTATAGAAGTATATTGTACATATGCAGAACATGTTGTCCCTGATATGCATGCAATGTTCACACATTCGCTGGAGACGGCATCGTTACCTGAATCCCTGAATAATGCGACTATTGTTATATTATTAAAACCGGATAAGGATCCGTTAGACTGTGCGTCATATAGACCTATATCGCTTTTAAACAGTGACTATAAGGTTCTCACCAAGATATTGGCAACTAGGCTGAACTCAGTCATACATACTATTATTCATCCGGACCAGACGGGCTTTATGCCCGGGAAATCCACATCAGATAACATTAGGAGAGTACAGGTGGTGACACAAGTGGGTATAGCTCTGAACAAGGATTGGGCGGTGGCCTCAGTGGACGCTGCCAAAGCGTTCGATTCAATTGAATGGCCATATTTGTTAGAGGTATTACGCCGATTTGGTTTTGGGCCTCAGTTTATAAAGTGGGTTTCCATATTGTATAAATCCCCTAGGGCCCAAATTTTGATTAATGATGTCCTATCCCTGTATTTTCGACTTGCTGGAGGCACACGGCAGGGCTGCCCATTATCCCCATTACTGTTCAATATGTCCATAGAACCATTGGCCTTACTTATACGTCAGGACGCCTCGTACCAAGGGGTTCAATTTGGGGGTAAACTAGACAAAATAGGCCTTTATGCTGATGACATAATTCTCTTTATGCAGCAACCTAAGGTATCTTTACCCATAGCGATCACTTTACTTGACGAATTTGGTGGATATTCTGGCTTATGGATAAATTGGGACAAATCGTACTTTATGCCATTGCAGGGCCAGGGCTGGGAGCCTACAGTGACTGATGGCTTTAAATATCTTGGGATTATGATTTGCAGACACCATGGCTCAGATTTCGATAATAATATACGACCCCTGCTGGATTATATCAAGGCTAAATTTAAACTGTTGAGCTCATTGCCCCTGGCTGTCTCTGGTCGTATTAACCTCAAAAAAATGATTATACTCCCTAAATGCCTGTACATGCTGGAACGTGCTGCAGTGCCTGTACCAATGTCTTTTTTGAAAAGTGTTCCTGCTCTGTTTCCGTCCTTTATACGGGGAACCAGTAGATCAAAGCTTAAACTCAGTACACTACAGAGACCCAAGTCTATGGGGGGAGCTTCTCTCCCTGATATTTATTTGTATTATCTGTCGGGACAGCTCCGCTATCTTACTTCTTGGACTGAATTGGGAGTCCCCCCTAATCGCGATCATTACCTAGCATCTTATTTGGCTGTTCCACATCTGTGGCCTGTGTTGGAGGGTTCAACGTCAATGTTCAGGAGCTTACTTCCCCTACATAGAGTGGCGGCGCAGGTGTGGTTGGCTGCCAAGAAATTGCTTAATTTTGTGGATATTATAGCTAAAACTCCCTTGTGGCACAATCCGTCTTTGCCTCATGTCTCAGATGCCCTGGATCCTCAGTTTTGGACGCTGCGGGGGGTTGAGCTGGTTTGGGACTTGTATGTGGATGGAAATATGAAGTCTTTTGCGCAACTGCAGTCCAATTTTGATATACCTAGAGAGTCCTTTTTTAAATTCCTTCTGCTTCGCCACACTTTGCAGACTCAATACCCGCCTGGAACTAGGAATATCTCAGATTTTCCTCTCATTGGAATCTTTAGGTCCCAGGGACCTAGGGGCCTGATCTCGGTGATCTACTCCTTCCTCATTCAGGCTAGATTAAAAGCGGCACCCCTGGTTGTTGAGACGAGATGGATGGAGTTAATTCCTGAGATATCCTCCGAAATATGGATTGACATGTTAAACTCACATACACTGGTTTCTCCAGCCGCCAATAATAAGATGACACAACTATTCATTACTCATCAGAGCTATCTGACTCCTGTCCGACCACACAAGAAGGGTAGATGTCCGACTGCTGAGTGTCATAGGTGTAGAGTCTCCAGAGCAGACTTTTGGCATATGACCTGGGCATGCCCTTGGATTTCTTCTTTCTGGGCAGACGTGATAGCATTGATATCTGACGTACTGCAGTTGCCGGTACCCTTTACGCCCTTGGTATGTTTATTTGGAATTGTATCTGAAGAGCATTGGACACATCACACTAGAATATTCTTGAGGGAGGTATTATTCCTAGCACGTAAAGCAATAGCTCTTAGATGTATGGGCCCGAGACCACCTTCCATTTCACAATGGAAGGCTCTGGTGAATTCCATGTTACCATATGCCAAAATCGTGTACAAAAATAGAGGGTGTGAAAATAAGTTCTCTAAGGTTTGGTGTCCCTGGTGTGACTCACCACATACACTATATGATTCACAACGGTTTATAGACATTAGAAATATATTGTTAACGCATGATACTGTTTAAATTGTATTGGATTTAATTGACTGTTTGTATGGTCATCATTGTATGCTGCATGATGATATGTAATCCAAGTCTTTTGATATGTATCCTCTTGTACATTGGTATCTAAACTGTGCATGGTTTGTATATTGTTCAATAAAACGAGTTTAAAAAAAAAAAAAAAAAGCTGCCTTCTCTTCTGCTTCAGTCCTACATAGACCGGATTCCACCAAACCATTTGTTCTGGAGGTCGATGCTTCATCTGTGGGAGTCGGAGCTATTCTTTCACAAAAGACTTGTAGAGGGAGACGCCTTATCTCGCTGTTTTGACCCCACAGACCAAAAGCCCAGACCACAGTTTATTATAGATCCGAAACGTACTGTGATCGCTGCTCCTGCTGAAGTGGTACACATTCCTCGAGGAAAGACCTACGTACCCCCTAAACAAAGGGTTCTGCGTTGGGGCCATGCCTCCAGGGTTTCGGGGCACCCTGGCATCAAAAAGACTCTCAATTTGATTGGCCATCAGTACTGGGGGCCTTCCATGTCCCAAGACACTAAAGACTTTGTTTCTGCCTGCTCCACTTGCTCTCAAAGTAAAGTCTCCCATTCAAGACCTGCTGACCTTTTGCACCCCCTGCCCGTGCCTGACTCTCCCTGGTCACACCTTGCCATGGACTTCATCACCGATCTGCCTAGTTCTGCGGGGTGTACCATGATCTGGGATGTAGTGGATCGCTTTTCCAAGATGGCGCTTCGTATCTCTCTCAGGCCTTCCATCATCTTCCCGACTGGCAACGCTGTTTATCAAGCACATCTTTCGCCTTCATGGTTTTCCTAAGCACATTGTTTCTGACAGAGGAGTTCAGTTCACATCCAAGTTCTGGAGAGCCTTGTGCAAACTGCTGGAGGTCAAACTAGACTTCTCTTTCGTGTACCATCCCCAATCCAATGGTCAAGTAGAGCGGATAAACCAAATACTTGAAGGTTTCCTCAGGAATTTCGTGTCTCCGCGACAAGATGACTGGGCAAGTCTGCTTCCATGGGCCGAATTTGCCTACAACAACCATACAGGGGAATCTACCCGCTCTTCTCCCTTCTGCTTGGTGTATGGCCAGCACCCAGGAATTCCCCTACCAGTCTCTGTGCCTTCTGAGGTTCGTACGGATTTGGCAGACGGCCAAGGACTCCATCCACAAAGCCGTAGCAAGGTTTAAAAAATAGGGGGATAAAAGACGCAGGATACCGCCGCAGCTCCTTCCTGGGGATAAAGTCTGGCTGTCCACCCGGTACATACGTCTGAAGACCCCTTGTTACGAGCTAGCTCCTCTGTTTCTGGGTCCCTATGAAATAACTAAACAAATTAATCCAATAACTTTCAGACTTCGCCTTCCTCAGTCTCTGAAAATCTCTAACTCCTTCCATATTTCTCTGCTGAAACCCACTATACTCAACCGTTTTTCTATGAAAAATCCTGTCCATCCTGCGCCAGCGGCTGATGCCGAATTTGAAATTCAAGAGATCCTCAATGTCAAACAATCACGGGATAGATTGCGGTACCTAGTGGACTGGAAAGATTATGGTCCTGAGGGGAGATCATGGGAGCCCGTGGAGAATATCAACGCCCCAGCTCTCATCAAGGATTTTGAGCGAAGGTTTCCAAGCAAGCCTAAAAAGAGGGGGAGTAAAGGGGGGGTACTGTAATGGCTGCCGCGCCGTTCCCAGCCGTCCCCACGGCCTCTGCTCCGGTTCCGGCGCCCTCCATCACCAGCTGCTCATCCCGAGCTCCACTTAACCGCTCCGGACGCTCTGCTGGCCCTGGACGGCGTCAGGTGAGTGCATCTTTTACCTCATTTCGCGGCCGTCATCCTCGATGTGCGGCTGCAGTCACTAGAGGGCGCACGCGCTGACTCGTCCTTTTTTAAAGGGCCACCGCGTGCCTTAATTCCTAAGACTTCCTATTTAAGGTTCCTCGTCCTTTGCATCCCTGCTTGTTCAACCAAGTTCCCCGTGAGTTCACTGTGCCCTGGTTCCCTGTTTCCATCCCTTCTGCCTTTTGTCTGGATTTCCCGTTACTGACCTCTGCTTGAACTTGACTATCCTTGTCTGCCGCCTGCCTTGACCTATTGCTGCCATATACCCGTTACGACGTCTGCTGCCTGTCCTGACTGCTGCCTATCCATCCGACTGCCTCTACCCGCTGTGCCAAGCGTTGCCTGGGTTCCAAGCACCATCTCCCCGATGACACCGAGGATCCACTAACAAACCGGTGAGAACCGTTATAGGCAGTATCTGCAGAGGGCACTGTGGCATTATCTACAGGTGGGTGTGTGGCATTATCTACAGTGGGCACTGTGGCATAATCTATGGGTGGGTGTGTGGCATTATCTACAGCGGGCACTGTGGCATTATCTGTTATGGAATCACTGGTTGCGCATTTCCCAAAAGGCTGCTGGAGACTGTCGGGAGTAAGCGTGCAAATAAGACCGCAACCCCAAATCCGTCACAACTCTGATGGACAGAGTCTAAGGCTACTCCGAGTTATTTGTCAGAGCCCACCGCAAGGCGGGATGGTTTATGCTGCAGAGAACCCAAGTTGTTCTAACAGAGTTCAGTGTTGGATAAGGGGGGCAGTGCAGGCAATACCTGAACAGGTAATCAGACAGCCCGAGGGTAACAGAAAGTCCCAAATAGAGCGAGTGGACATCAGGCACAGCAGAAGCCAGAACTAGCCAGATTATGTCTCCTACTCTCTGTACCTTTACTCAAAATTAGCATAGTAGGCGCGGAGCTGGGGATGTAGCGGGGCAACGGGAGGGCCAGAAAAAAATATTACAGCGCTGGAATCAAGAGGACACCAGGAACAAGGGGAGGAATGTGGTTTAAATATGACAAAACATGACGGTTTCTCATTAGGGCGAGCACCCATACAAATCAGTAAGGGGTAACTAAACGTTCCACAAACTTCTGACACGTCATAGTGACATGTCAGAAGATTTAATTGTAGGGGGTCCAAGCACTGAGACCCCCACCAATCCTAAAACGAAGCGGCAGAAGAGCTCCTGTGAGTGCTGAGCAGCTTAGTTTCTGTTCATCATTTTCCGGAAAGCCGATGTATCGGAGTACGGGTTCAAAGACTTTCTATTGAGTCCGCACTCAGATACACTGATTTCCGGAAAAAGCCGAGCACTTCTGCCGCTTAGTTTTAGCGATTGGTGGGTCTCAGTGCTTGGACCCCCTCCAATCAAAACTTCTGAAATGTCACTATGACATGTCAGAAGCTTGTCGGAAGTTTAGTTACCCTTTAAGAATTGACATAACATAACACAGATTGACAATCCCACCAACAAAATGGATGACATCCGTTTAAATATTGGAAACTTTATTAATATTTAACAATGGCATCCTTTACACCAAAAGACATTACAAGACCACATGACACCTGAAAATTCCATGACCATCAGGAGATCACATGACACCTGAACATTCCATGACATCACCAGGTCACATGACACCTGAACATTCCATGACATCAGGAGATCACATGACACCTGGGAATTCCATTACATCACAAGATCACATCACACCTGAACATTCCATGACATCACAATTATGTACTTGGTGTATGAAGACCATAGACTATTGGACGGCTCATTTTTACATGAAGAGACTGAAGACCTGAGGAGAGCTCTCCACGTGACCAGCACCAAGAAAGGAAGAGAAGTCCTCCAGGTATGTAGGGAAGTTATACACCCGACATTTATCAGCTGACATATGTCCCTAAGGAGATTCCAGGATCTGAACTTTCTCTATGACCATATGACCGGCGTTTCATCTACCAGTACCGGAGTATTGATTGATATCTACGTCTGCTATGAGAAGGAGTAGATTTGCTCCATATTTTGTGCCAATTTCTGCCATAAGTGATGCTAAATATTTTGGTCTATGAGGGGCCCCGCTCCCGCTCCCGCTGTGAAACCCCGCTAACTATTCTTGTCACTTATAAAAGTGGTGAAATCTGTGAAAAGCTGCAACTATGGCGCAAATATGGCGTGCACCATAATGTGACTTTTTATACGGCATAAAAGTGGCGTAGAACATTTGATAAGATTCCCTCACTGGATTATTCATGTCTATTATTTTGTATATCTGTAATTCATATTTGATCTGGGTGATATGTATTCTGGGTGATATGTATACTGGGTGATATGTACACTGGATGATATGTATTCTGGGTGATATGTATACTGGATGATATGTATACTGGATGATATGTATACTGGGTGATATGTATACTGGGTGATATATATACTGGGTGATATGTATACTGGGGGATATGTATACTGGGTGATATGTATACTGGGTTATATGTATACTGGGTGATATGTATACTGGGTGATATGTATACAGGGTGATATGTTCACTGGGTTATATGTATACAGGATGATATATATACTGGGTGATATGTATACTGGGTGATATGTATACTGGGTTATATGTATACTGGATGATATATATACTGGGTTATATGTATACTGGGTGATATGTATACTGGGTGATATGTTAACTGGGTGAAATGTATACTGGGTAATATATATACTGAGTGATATGTATACTGGGTGATATGTATACTGGGTGCTATGTATACTGTGTGCTGTATATACTGGTTGATATGTACACTAGATGATATGTATACTGGGTGATATGTATACTGGATGATATGTATAGTGGGTGATATGTATTCTGGATGATATGTACATTGGGTGATATCTATACTGGATGATATGTATACTGGTTTACAAGTATACTGGGTTAAATGTATACTGGATGATATGTATACTCTATTATATGTACACTGGGGGATATTTAAACTGGGGGATATGTACACTGGGTGATATGTATACTGGATGATATGTATACTGGGGGATATATATACTGGGTGATATGTATACTGGATGATATGTATACTGGGTGATATGTATACTGGATGATATGTATACTGGGTGATATGTATACTGGATGATATGTATACTGGGTGATATGTATACTGGGTGATATGTATACTGGGTGATATGTTCACTGGATGATATGAATACTGGGTGATATGTACACTGGATGATATGTATACTGGATGATATGTATACTGGGTGATATGTATACTGGGTGATATGTATACTGGATTATATGTATGCTGGATGATATGTATACTGGGTGGTATGTATACTGGGTGATATGTATACTGGGTGATATGTGCACTGGATGATATGAATACTGGGTGATAGGTACACTGTATTATATGTTTACTGGAGGATATGTACACTGGGTAACATATATACTGGATGATATGTATACTGTTTGGTATGTATACTGGGTGATATGTACACTGGGTAACATA
The DNA here is from genome assembly GCF_050947455.1 of Rhinoderma darwinii. Taxonomy (NCBI): domain Eukaryota; kingdom Metazoa; phylum Chordata; class Amphibia; order Anura; family Rhinodermatidae; genus Rhinoderma; species Rhinoderma darwinii. The sequence continues at coordinate 71,792 of NW_027464116.1, forward strand.
TATACTGGATGATATGTTACTGGATGATATGTACACTGGGTGATATGTACACTGGGTGATATGTATACTAGGTGATATGTACACTGGATGATATGTACACTGTATGATATGTATACTGGAGGATATATACACTGGGTAATATGTATACTGCCTGATATGTATACTGGATGAAAGGTATACTGGGTGATATGTATACTGTGTGATATGTATACTGGTTTATATGTATACTGGGTGATATATACACTGGGTAACATATATACTGGATGATATGTTACTGGATGATATGTATACTGGATGATATATTACTGGATGATATGTACACTGGGTGATATGTACACTGGGTGATATGTATACTGCCTGATATGTATACTGGATGAAAGGTATACTGGGTGATATGTATACTGGATGATATGTATACTGGGTGATATGTATACTGGTTTATATGTATACTGGGTGACATATACACTGGGTAACATGTATACTGGATGATATGTTACTGGATGATATGTATACTGGATGATATGTATACTGGATGATATGTATACTGGGTGATATGTAAACTGGTTGATATATATACTGGGTGATATGTATACTGTATGATATGTATACTGGGTGATATGTATACTGGTTTATATGTATACTGGGTGATATATACACTGGGTAACATGTATACTGGATGATATGTTACTGGGTGATATGTATACTGCGTGATATGTATACTGGATGTTATGTATACTGGGTGATATGTATACTGGGTGATATGTATACTGGTTTATATGTATACTGGGTGATATGTATACTGGGGATTGTAGTGAACATAAAACGGAATTGTGTTTTTTTTTTCTTCTAGAACAGAAAATCTCATCAAATCAAAAGATAAAAGACACAAAGACATTAACTCAAGATTAAGACACAATCTCAAGACTAAGACACAATCTCAAGACTAAAACACAATCTCAAGACTAAGACAATCTCAAGACTAAGACACAATCTCAAGACTAAGACACAATCTCAAGACTAAGACACAATCTCAAGACTACGACACAATCTCAAGAATAAGACACAATCTCAAGAATAAGACACAATCTCAAAAATAAGACACAATCTCAAGACTAACACACTATCTCAAGACTACGACACAATCTCAAGAATAAAACACAATCTCAAGAAGAAGGCTCAATCTCAAGAATAAGACACAATCTCAATACTAAGACACAATCTCAAGACTACGACACAATCTCAAAACTAAGACACAATCTCAAAACTACGAAACAATCTCAAGAATAAAACACAATCTCAAGAATAAGACACAATCTCAAGAATAAGACTCAATCTCAAGAATAATACACAATCTCAAGAATATTACTCAATAACAAGAATAAGACACAATCTCAAGAATAAGACACAATCTCAAGAATAAGACACAATCTCAAGAATATTACTCAATAACAAGAATAAGACACAATCTCAAGAATAAGACACAATCTCAAGAATAAGACACAATCTAAAGAATAAGAGACAATCTCAAGAATAAGACACAATCCCAAGAATAAGACTCAATCTCAAGAATAGGACACAATCTCAAGACTACGACACAATCTCAAGAATAAGACAGAATCTCAAGAATAAGACTCAATCTCAAGAATAAGACACAATCTCAAGACTACGACACAATCTCAAGAATAAGACACAATCTCAAGAATAAGACACAATCTCAAGAATAAATCACAATCTCAAGAATAAGACAATCTCAAGACTACGACACAATCTCAAGAATAAGACACAATCTGAAGAATAAGACTCAATCTCAAGAATAAGACACAATTTTAAGAATAAGACACAATCTCAAGACTACGACACAATCTCAAGAATAAGACACAATCTCAAGAATAAGACTCAATCTCAAGAATAAGACACAATCTCAAGAAAAAGACACAATCTCAAGACTACGACACAATCTCAAGACTACGACACAATCTCAGGAATAAGACACAATCTCAAGAATGAGACTCAATCTCAAGAATAAGACACAATCTCAAGAATAAGACACAATCTCAAGAATATTACTCAATAACAAGAATAAGACACAATCTCAAGATTAAGACACAATCTCAAGAATAAGACTTAATCTTAAGAATAAGACACAATCTAAAGAATAAGACACAATCTCAAGAATAAGACACAATTTCAAGAATAAGACTCAATCTCAAGAATAGGACACAATCTCAAGACTACGACACAATCTCAAGACTACGACACAATCTCAAGAATAAGACACAATCTCAAGAATAAGACACAATCTCCAGAATAAGACACAATCTCAAGACTAAGACACAATCTCAAGACTACGACACAATCTCAAGAATAAGACACAATCTCAAGAATAAGACTCAATCTCAAGAATAAGACACAATCTCAAGAATAAGACACAATCTCAAGACTACGACACAATCTCAAGACTACGACACAATCTCAAGAATAAGACACAATCTCAAGAAAAAGACACAATCTCAAGACTACGACACAATCTCAAGACTACGACACAATCTCAGGAATAAGACACAATCTCAAGAATGAGACTCAATCTCAAGAATAAGACACAATCTCAAGAATAAGACACAATCTCAAGAATATTACTCAATAACAAGAATAAGACACAATCTCAAGAATAAGACACAATCTCAAGAATAAGACACAATCTCAAGAATATTACTCAATAACAAGAATAAGACACAATCTCAAGAATAAGACACAATCTCAAGAATAAGACACAATCTAAAGAATAAGAGACAATCTCAAGAATAAGACACAATCCCAAGAATAAGACTCAATCTCAAGAATAGGACACAATCTCAAGACTACGACACAATCTCAAGAATAAGACAGAATCTCAAGAATAAGACTCAATCTCAAGAATAAGACACAATCTCAAGACTACGACACAATCTCAAGAATAAGACACAATCTCAAGAATAAGACACAATCTCAAGAATAAATCACAATCTCAAGAATAAGACAATCTCAAGACTACGACACAATCTCAAGAATAAGACACAATCTGAAGAATAAGACTCAATCTCAAGAATAAGACACAATTTTAAGAATAAGACACAATCTCAAGACTACGACACAATCTCAAGAATAAGACACAATCTCAAGAATAAGACTCAATCTCAAGAATAAGACACAATCTCAAGAAAAAGACACAATCTCAAGACTACGACACAATCTCAAGACTACGACACAATCTCAGGAATAAGACACAATCTCAAGAATGAGACTCAATCTCAAGAATAAGACACAATCTCAAGAATAAGACACAATCTCAAGAATATTACTCAATAACAAGAATAAGACACAATCTCAAGATTAAGACACAATCTCAAGAATAAGACTTAATCTTAAGAATAAGACACAATCTAAAGAATAAGACACAATCTCAAGAATAAGACACAATTTCAAGAATAAGACTCAATCTCAAGAATAGGACACAATCTCAAGACTACGACACAATCTCAAGACTACGACACAATCTCAAGAATAAGACACAATCTCAAGAATAAGACACAATCTCCAGAATAAGACACAATCTCAAGACTAAGACACAATCTCAAGACTACGACACAATCTCAAGAATAAGACACAATCTCAAGAATAAGACTCAATCTCAAGAATAAGACACAATCTCAAGAATAAGACACAATCTCAAGACAAAGACACAATCTCAAGACTACGACACAATCTCAAGAATAAGACACAATCTCAAGAAAAAGACACAATCTCAAGACTACGACACAATCTCAAGACTACGACACAATCTCAGGAATAAGACACAATCTCAAGAATGAGACTCAATCTCAAGAATAAGACACAATCTCAAGAATAAGACACAATCTCAAGAATATTACTCAATAACAAGAATAAGACACAATCTCAAGATTAAGACACAATCTCAAGAATAAGACTTAATCTTAAGAATAAGACACAATCTAAAGAATAAGACACAATCTCAAGAATAAGACACAATTTCAAGAATAAGACTCAATCTCAAGAATAGGACACAATCTCAAGACTACGACACAATCTCAAGACTACGACACAATCTCAAGAATAAGACACAATCTCAAGAATAAGACACAATCTCCAGAATAAGACACAATCTCAAGACTAAGACACAATCTCAAGACTACGACACAATCTCAAGAATAAGACACAATCTCAAGAATAAGACTCAATCTCAAGAATAAGACACAATCTCAAGAATAAGACACAATCTCAAGACAAAGACACAATCTCAAGACTACGACACAATCTCAAGAATAATACACAATCTCAAGAATAAGACTCAATTATAAGAATAAGACACAATCTCAAGAATAAGACACAATCTCAAGACTACGACACAATCTCAAGACTACGACACAATCTCAGGAATAAGACACAATCTCAAGAATAAGACACAATCTCAAGAATAAGACACAATCTCAAGAATAAGACACAATCTCAAGAATAAGACTCAATCTCAAGAATAAGACACAATCTCAAGACTACGACACAATCTCAAGAATAAGACACAATCTCAAGAATAAGACACAATCTCAAGAATAAGACACAATCTCCAGAATAAGACACAATCTCAAGACTAAGACACAATCTCAAGACTACGACACAATCTCAAGAATAAGACACAATCTCAAGAATAAGACTCAATCTCAAGAATAAGACACAATCTCAAGAATAAGACACAATCTCAAGACAAAGACACAATCTCAAGACTACGACACAATCTCAAGAATAATACACAATCTCAAGAATAAGACTCAATTATAAGAATAAGACACAATCTCAAGAATAAGACACAATCTCAAGACTACGACACAATCTCAAGACTACGACACAATCTCAGGAATAAGACACAATCTCAAGAATAAGACACAATCTCAAGAATAAGACACAATCTCAAGAATAAGACACAATCTCAAGAATAAGACTCAATCTCAAGAATAAGACACAATCTCAAGACTACGACACAATCTCAAGAATAAGACACAATCTCAAGAATAAGACACAATCTCAAGAATAAAACACAATCTCAAGACTAAGACACAATCTCAAGACTACAACAATCTCAAGAATAAGACACAATCTCAAGAATAAGACACAATCTCAAGAATAAGACACAATCTCAAGACTACGACACAATCTCAAGAATAAGACACAATCTCAAGAATAAGACACAATCTCAAAAATAAGACACAATCTCAAGACTAAGAAACAATCTCAAGACTACGACACAATCTCAAGAATAAAACACAATCTCAAGAAGAAGACTCAATCTCAAGAATAAGACACAATCTCAATACTAAAACACAATCTCAAGACTACGACACAATCTCAAAACTAAGACACAATCTCAAAACTACGAAACAATCTTAAGAATAAAACACAATCTCAAGAATAAGACACAATCTCAAGAATAAGACTCAATCTCAAGAATAAGACACAATCTCAAGAATATTACTCAATAACAAGAATAAGACACAATCTCAAGAATAAGACACAATCTCAAGAATATTACTCAATGACAAGAATAAGACACAATCTCAAGACTAAGACACAATCTCAAAACTACAAAACAATCTCAAGAATAAGACACAATCTCAAGAATAAGACACAATCTCAAGAATATTACTCAATACCAAGAATAAGACACAATCTCAAGAATAAAACACAATCTCAAGAATAAGAGACAATCTCAAGAATAAGACTCAATCTCAAGAATAAGACACAATCTCAAGAATAAGACAATCTCAAGAATAAGACACAATCTCAAGACTACGACACAATCTCAAGACTACGACACAATCTCAAGAATAAAACACAATCTCAAGAATAAGACACAATCTCAAGAATAAGACAGAATCTCAAGAATAAGACTCAATCTCAAGAATAAGACACAATCTCAAAACGACGACCCAATCTGAAGAATAAGACAGAATCTCAAGAATAAGACACAATCTCAAGAATAAAACACAATCTCAAGACTACGACACAATCTCAAGAATAAGACACAATCTCAAGAATAAGACACAATCTCAAGACTACGACACAATCTCAAGAATAAGACACAATCTCAAGAATAAGACTCAATCTCAAGAATAAGACACAATCTCAAGACTACGACTCAATCTCAAGAATAAAACACAATCTCAGGAATAAGACAATCTCAAGAATAAGACACAATCTCAAGACTACGACTCAATCTCAAGAATAAAACACAATCTCAGGAATAAGACAATCTCAAGAATAAGACACAATCTCAAGACTACGACACAATCTCAAGACTACGACAATCTCAGGAATAAGACACAATCTCAAGAATAAGACTCAATCTCAAGAATAAGACACAATCTCAAGACTACGACTCAATCTCAAGTATAAAACACAATCTCAAGAATAAGACACAATCTCAAGACTAAGACACAATCTTAAGAATAAAACACAATCTCAAGAATAAGACTAAATCTCAAGAATAAGACACAATCTCAAGACTACGACACAATCTCAAGAATAAGAGACAGTCAGGAAATCATGGGAAGATTAAGACGTCATCACTAGACAGAGATCAGGTTAGAATAAAGGTGTTCTCCCATAATCAACATTCATCCCTTATCCTACAGGACGGGTGATAGATATCTGATGGCTGGAAGTGCGAGCGTTGGGACCCCAGTGATCCCTAGAACATAGGTCTATGTTTCCCCTGTGTACATGGAGCGTCAGTGCACATGCGTGACCACCGCCCCACTCACTGTCTACCGGACGGAGACCTCCGAGTTGCTCCATTGTCTGTCTGAACCTTAGTATAGCCGGGAAGGCGTACTCTGCAGTGAGAGGACAGGGAGCAGGGCTATGTCTCCATTTGGAGTGTCCGTATTGGACTTGGGAGACAGTTTTAGCTTCGTCCATTTTCTGGGCAGTGAATGGAGCAGTGGTCACTCCTGTGAACTATCGCTCCATTCACACAGGGGACTCGGGGACCTGCGTTCCTGTAAACGCTGGGGTCCTAGCGCTCGCACCTCCAGCCATCTGACATCACACAATTTTGTTTGTGGGAAAACACCTTTTAGATTTGGAGGGTTCCTTCTTTTAGATTGTAAGCTCCTAGGAGCAGGGCTTAAGATTTGGTGGAACCCTTAGGAAATGGTGGGATCCTCTCTTTAGCGTTAGGCGTCCTGGTAATAATTGATTGTGAACTGTCGGAGAGGATTCCTTTCGTTACATTGTAATGTAGACGTGTCACATTGTATTGGATGTTATAACCAGACTCTGCTTTATGTCCAGATGCAGTAGGCAGACGATCGATCTGATCCAGGGTGATCTCCGATCGCCACATATGGGGTCAGGAAGGAATTATTTTTCCCCTTAGAGACAGATCTCCGGGGGTTTTCTTCGCCTTCCTCTGGATCACTGGGTTGTGGCTCTTACCTCAGGACCTTACAATGAGAATTGTCCTTTGTGACAATCGCTGGGCGGTCAGATTGACTGTCACCAGGAGTTTACACCCCCCAGGTCCTGAATTAAGAGCCACAACTCTCATCATTTAATAAAATAGAGAAAGTCATTCTTTTTATGACACTTCTGCTTATTGCTAAAAACCACCGTCTCTCGTGTCGTTATTCTCCGGGATTCTTCCATAACACGGGTGTAATATAATAGAGAAGAGTGGGCAGATTTATGTAGACCAGCGTTCCATAGACCAGTCAGAAACAGAAGTGTCTCGGAGTAAAGCGCGGCCACATTTCTAAGAGGTCCAGGTCTCTGAATAAATTTGGCGCATTTTGGTCTGTTTTAGAGTCAGGAAAGAAAGCGAAGATTTACTCTACAATCTGCAGCGTTTTCTGTGGTAAGAATTAGTAAATGTGTCAGACCTATGGCGGCCCCGGCCCTTTACAATTAACCCTGTCTAATGTTCACAAGTATTGGGAGACTAGAAAAGCTGCAAATTTTATCACAAATAGGGCGTGCGCCAACATTGCGTAATTTCTACCTCAGAAAGCTGACGTCATTCCATTGATAAATTCCCCCAGGATCATTGGTAACCCCCATATTATCTGGAGCAGAACCGGCCAGTCCTCACTCCAACATCCACCACGTCCTGCAGTTTACAATATTCAGCCAAGGATTGCCACCTTTTTACCATAAAATATCGACCAGGGTAAATACGGGCGGTGGTTTTCAGGGGTGACTTAACACAGAGTTTGTTTTGAAGGCGGGAGCCCGAAGAAGAGCCACAGGGGCCAGGTTTGAGGAAAACATTTTTCAGCAAAAAACTTCTAATATGTGTAACGTCCGCGGCTGCGGCTCATCGTTCCTACTTACCCCCCCCCCCCCGACGGCCGCGACCGCAGACTACCTAGTGCTGACCGACATCTCCTTCCTAGGAGACGCCAGTACTCTGTTATGTCCGTGGCTGCGGGCCATCAGCGCCACTCTCCCCATGACAGCCGAAGCCACGAGTCGGCGAGCGCTGGACCCAGTCTCCTTCCCAGGAGACGCCAGCAATCGCTTCCACTCACCTCAGCCGGATCCAGTAAGAGCAGCGCGCACACCGGACTTTGATGAAGCATTAGGCCGTGAGTACACTGGACTATAAAAGGGGTCCGGCCCCCTACATTCCGTACTATCCTGGTCGAGTACTGTGTTGAGCCAAAGTCATGCCGTGCTGTATACTACGCCTGACCTGCTTCACCTCGCCTGACGTCTACCTGCTGCCTAGTCCCAGCCGAGCCTGCCCTGCTGCTGCCCGAGCTGCCACACGTACCTATACGAACTATAGACGTTGACCTGTGCCCTGTTGGCCAGCTGCCATAATGCCAAGGCGGTACGTCCCAGTGGGTCCACAAACCCTACGTGACAGTACGCTCAGGCCATGGACCCCGCTAGTCGATTCAAGACCATGACGACGTCTCAAGAGATGCGGGGGCGGATATGCTAGACCTCCAGTCTAGACAGGACCAACTCCTCCAGGCGTTGATCATTCTTGCACGTCGGCAGGAGGCACAAGCTGCCGTTCCTCCTACTACACCTACTGGCAGTGTTGATCCTCAGACTACACCTCTTGGCAGTGTGGACCCGCGTGTTTCTTTGCCACTTCCTGACCGCTATGATAGAGACGCAAGTACCTGTCGTGGATTTCTGAATCAGTGCCAGATCCACTTCAGCCTGCATAGTAGGACATTTTCGTCTGATGGTGCAAGGGTCGCTTTCATCATCTTTCTCCTCATTGATTATCCTATGCCAAGGAGACACCTCCGTGAGTGAGTGCACCATCCACATCCGCACCCTGGTGGTAGAGCTGTTATGGAACAATGAGGCCCTGGTGGCTGCATTCTGGCATGGACTGGCTCCTGGCATTCTTCTGTCCACCCGGATTGATATACGGATCCGAGAACACCTCCAAGAGGTTCAACGAGAGGGAGTCCTTCCCAGTCTGGCTCCTACTTTTCAACAACCCCTGCTGTCCTCAGATGTCGATCCTCCTAAGGAGTCTGTGATAATGGACCAGTGTAAGCTATCCTCCCAGGACAGACAACGCAGACACACTTCTGGACTCTGTCTTTATTGCGGCCGCATTGGCCATCTTGTGTACCTGTGCCCCCAAAAAGCCCAACGCCTATTGTTGCTAGGAGTGACAACCTTGGGTAAGAAAGGACTTCCCTCTAGATTGTCCATGCCTGTGGACCATAGTGTCCGGCGAGAGAACGCATCAGGTCTCTGCGTATCTGGACTCTGGATCCGCTGCTAATTTAATCCGTAGAGACCTGGTGGACCTTCTTCAATTACCCACCACACCTCTGGAGAGCCCGTTGACAGTTGCTTCAGTAGATGGACTACCTCTCTCAGACCCAGTTATAGCTGTGACCAAGCCGCTGAGGCTCCAAGTACGAGCCCTTTACTCCAAATTTCTGCAGGTCTATGTCCTATCCAAAGCTGTTAACCCTGTGTTGCTGGGCCTGCCTTGGCTCCGAATGCATGCCCCAGTCCTGGACTGGAATTCTGGAGAGGTTCTCTAGTGGGGACCTGAGTGTCAAAGCCGTTGCCTGGTGCAGATTTGTTAGATTCAGCCTTCTCTGCCTCGGTCATTGGCTGGATTGCCGGGTCATTATTCTGTATTTTCGGACGTCTTCAGCAAGAGGGAGGTGGAGACATTGCCCCCACATCGGGCGTATGACTGCCCTATCGAGCTGATTCCTGGTGCATCCCTTCCCCGTGTTAGGGTATATCCTCTCTCCTTGCCAGAGACTCTGTCCATGTCCGCCTATGTGAAAGAGAACATGGAAAGGTGCTTCATACGAAAATCTTCCTCCCGGCAGGAGCCGGGTACTTCTTTGTCAAAAAGAGAGATGGCTCTCTCCGTCCTTGTATCGACTACCGAGGTCTCAACCAGATCACGGTGAAGAATAAATATCCATTGCCACTGATCTCTGAACTGTTTGATCGTATAAGTGGTGCCAAGATTTTTTCTAAACTAGACCTGCGTGGGGCTTACAACCTAATGCGGATTCGCCATAGAGCGCTTTTTGGGAATTGCCAATATTTACAGACAGTTTATTTTAAACTTCTCCTCACTGACTTCTCCTATATGTAACCTCACTAAGAAGGGCATGAACGCCAAGGTGTGGACACCCGAGGCAGAGTCCGCATTCAATAGCCTGAAAAGAGCCTTCACGTCAGCCTCTATCCTCCATCATCCGGATGTCTCTCTGCAGTTCTCGTTGGAGGTGGATGCATCCTCTGTCGGTACTGGTGCACTCCTGTTCCAGAGAGGTCCCAAGGGCAAGTCAATGGTATGTAGATATTTCTCTAAGCTCTTCTTTTCCGCAGAACGCAACTACTCGATTGGGGATCTGGAGTTACTAGCCATCAAATTGGCTCTGGAAGAGTGGAGACATCTACTAGATGGTGAAGCTCATCCGATCCTAATTTTTACAGACCACAAGAATCTGACCTACCTCCAGACGGCTCAATGGTTGAACCCTCGTCAGGCCAGGTGGTCACTGTTCTTTACCAGGTTCCAGTTTGAGCTCCATTATCGCCCGGCCGACAAGAATGTGAGGGCCGATGCCTTGTCCGGGTCTTTTGAGACGGAAGACACCATTGAGATTCCACAGAACATTGTTGATACGTCTTGCATTGTCTCTGTCAATCCTCTGCAAGTTGGGGACATTCCTCCAGAGAGGACTTTTGTGCGCCTGGCTGATCGTGCAAGAATCCTCTGCTGGGGACACTCCTCTAGACTGGCAGGTCACGCGGGGATCCGTCAGACCCGGGATCTGATTGCTCATCATTTCTGGTGTCCCACGCTGCCCAACGACATTATGGACTTTGTTTATTCCTGTTCAGTATGTGCAGCCAAATAGGTCGCTCACATTTCAGATCTGCTGGTCTGCTCCAGTCATTGCCTGTGCCCAATGCCCCCCGGCAGCATATAGCTATGGACTTTAATATGGACCTGCCTCTGTCTGCCGGATGCAGTACTATCTGAGTGGTGGTGGATCGATTTTTGAAGATCGCCCACTTCGTTGCTCTGACCGGTCTTCCTTCTGCTCCTCAGCTGGCCAAGCTGTTCATCTAACACATCTTCCGCCTGCACGGCTTGCCGCAGCATATTGTGTCTGATCGGGGGGGGGGGGGGGGGAGTTCAACCCGAAGTTCTGGAGAGCCCTCTGCGGACTCCTCGGTTTGAAGTTGGACTTTTCCTCAAACTACCATCTTCAGTCCAATGGTCAGTTCGAGAGGATCAATCAGATCTTGGAGAACTACCTACGCCACTTCATCTCCAAGCAGCATGATGACTGGCTGCAGCTGCTTCCGTGGGCTGAGTTCTCATATAATAATCACACCAGCGAGTCCACAAGGAATACACCGTTCCAAATTATCTACGGCCAACACCCACGATACCTCCGAGGTACCAGCCGCTGACTCCGCTTTTAGAGACTTCCCTGCAGATCTGGCAGCAGACTCGATCCTCCAACCTAATGGCAGTCGACCGCATGAAACGGAAGGCTGACACAAGGAAAAGAGAACCTCCTCATTTTCTCCCTGGCATGAAGGTCTGGCTATCTTCTAGGAATATTCGACTAAGCGTGCCATCATGCAAATTTGCTCCCAGGTTCCTCGGACCCTTCGAAATTCTACAGCAGATCAACCCTGTCGCCTACAAGCTTCGGCTGCCTCCTTCCCTCAAGATCCCCAACTCCTTCCATGTCTCCCTCCTGAAGCCGGCGGTTCTAAACCGCTATACCAAAACTCCTAGCCCTGCCGTTGCCTCCAGCGGCGGTCCTTCAGACACCTTTGAGGTTAAGGAGATCTTGAACACCAAAAAAGTGAGAGGAAAGACTTTTTATTTGGTGGATTGGAGGGGGTTTGGTCCTGAAGAGAGATCCTGGGAGCCAGAAGAGAACCTCAATGCTCCTACTCTTCTGAAAAAGTTTCTCTTTCGCTCTGGTCCCAAGAAGAGGGGGGATATTGTCATGTCCGTGGCTGCGGGCCACCAGCGCCACTCTCCCCATGACAGCCGCAGCCAGGAGTTGGCGAGCGCTGGCCACAGTTTCCTTCCCAGGAGACGCCAGCACTCGCTTCCACTCACCTCAGTTGGTTACCATAGGGTGAGCGTGCACGCTCGTGCCCGTTCTTAAAGGGGCAGCGCGCGCACCGTACTTTGATGAAGCATCAGGCCGTGAGTACCCTGGACTATAAGAGGGCTCCGGCCCCCTGCTTCGATGCCTGAGCATTGTTGTTGTTTCCCTAGTTTGTCTATGCAATGGTCTCCTAGTGTGTTCCTGTTTCCTGCATTCTATACTATCCTGGTCGAGTGCTGTGTTGAGCCAAAGTCGTGCCATGCTGTATACCATGCCTGACCTACTTCACCTCGCCTGACGTCTACCTGCTGCCTAGTCCCTGCCGAGCGTGCCTTGCTACTGTCCGAGCTGCCACAGGTACCCTCTATGAACTATAGACTTTGACCTGCGCCCTGTTGGCCAGCTGCCATTCTGCCAAGGCGGTACGGCCCAGTGGGTTGACAAACCTTACGTGACATACTCACTGCCGCTCTGCAGCGGCTTCTGGCATGCGCATGCTTGAGCATTGTTTGTATACCTATGTTAGTCTTGCAAATGGTACATTAGTGGTATCCTGTTCCCAGTGTTCCTGTGTCCTGCTACTTGCATCCTCTGTCCCGTGCTGTATTTGTTCCTGTGCTGTCTCTAGTGTTGGAGTCGTGTTGTGACGTCTGTTACCACTGCATGACTGTATACGGCCTCTTAGGCTGTCATCTGCGGCCTGCAGGACACCGTAGCTCCCTCAGGAAAGGAGCGAGCAGGCTGAAGAATAAGCGGCAAGGTGCTAGAAGTGGCTCTGCTCCGGAACCCCGGCTCTGGGGAAGCCCCTGACATCACTGTCTACGTGGGTGTGTGGCAGTATCTACTGAGGGCACTGTGGCATTATCTACGGGTGGCTGTCTGGCAGTATCTAGAGAGGACACTGTGGCATTATCTACGGGTGGCTGTCTGGCAGTATCTATAGAGGACACCGTGGCATTATCTACGGGTGCGTGTGTGGCAGTATATGCAGATGGCACTGTGGCATTATCTACGGATGGGTGTGTGGCAGTGTAACGGCTGCTGCGCCGTTCCCCGCCGTCCCCACGGCCTCTGCTCCGGTTCCGGCGCACTCCATCACCAACTGCTCATCCCGAGCTCGACTTTATCCGATCCGGACGCTCTGCTGGCCATGGACGGCGTCAGGTGAGTGCATCCTTTACCTCATTTCGCGGCCGTCCCTGCTTGCTCAACCAAGTTCCCCGTGAATTCCCTGTGCCCTGGTTCCCTGTTTCCATCCCTTCTGCCTTTTGTCTGGATTTCCCGTTACTGACCTCTGTTTGAACTTGACTATCCTTGTCTGCCGCCTGCCTTGACCCATTGCTGCCATACCCGTTACAACGCCTGCCGCCTGCCTTGACCTATTGCTGCCATTGCCGTTACGATGTCTGCTGCCTGCCTTGACCTATTGCTGCCATACCCGTTACGACGTCTGCCGCCTGCTTTGACCTATTGCTGCCACACCTGTTACGACATCTGCTGCCTGTCCTGACTCCTGCCTATCCATCCGACCGCCTCTACCCGCTGTGCCAAGCGTTGCCTGGATTCCAAGCACCATCTCCCAGACGACATTGAGGATCCACGAACAAACCGGTGAGAACAGTTATAGGTTGAACAAGCCATGGATCCCCTTGACACAGCCCTGCCGGACACGGCTGATATGGCTCAGGAGCTTTCTAGACAAAGAAGTCTGCCAAGATCAGCTGTTTCAGCTACTGCAGAATGTATCCACTCGTTTGAACGAACTAGCGCCTCCGGCGCCTCCAATACCACCACCACCGCAAGCTCCTGTCTACAGTCCTGGACTACACCTACCTACACCTGCCCGCTATGAGGGAGACCCCAAGACCTGCAGGGGATTTTTTAGCCTATGCACCATCCACTTTGAAGTCATGGCACATCATTTTTCCTCAGACCGGGCTATATCCTGTCCCTGCTGTCTGGTGAAGTGCTGGCTTGGGCATCGCCCTTGTGGGAGAGAAACGACCCCATCATGTACAACATTCAGAACTTTCTCTCCACGTTTAAAAGGGTGTTTGAAGAACCGGGTCGAGCCTCTTCTGCAGCTTCCTCTCTACTCAAGCTCCGGCAAGGAACCTCCACTGTAGGCCAATACACCATTCAATTCCGCACCTTGGCTACTGAACTCCAGTGGAATAATGAGGCTTTGGTATCGACCTTCTGGGAGGGTCTGGCGGGCCGAATCAAGGATGAACTTGCTGGCCGAGACCTTCCACCGTCCTTGGATGACTTGATTACTCTAGCTAATCGTATAGATATACGTTTTTGTGAGAGACAACGAGAATCTGCTCGAGGCAATCGTACATCACGGTTGGCACCAACCTTCCAAAGACCTCTTCTGGCCTCATCTTCCTCCCGGTCGGACGAACCCACGCAGGTGGAGAGTACAAGACTCACGCCTGAGGAACGCCAGAATAGACGCAAGTTGAATTTATGTTTGTATTGTGGTGGAAAAACGCACTTCCTCAGAGACTGTCCAGTGAGGCCGGAAAACTCCAACGCCTAGGGCAAGTAGGAGAGGCTACCCTAGGTGGAATACCTTCCTCTCAGAAGATGACCATACCAGCGAAGCTGTCCTTTGCAGGAACCACTTTCGACGTTCAAGCCTTCCTAGATTCCGGATCCGCTGGGAATTTTCTGTGCCAGTCCTTGGTAAATCGCTACCAAATCCCAGTGCAAAGACTAACCAAACCATTATCCATTGCTTCTGTAGATGGGAGGCTTCTACATGAAACTATTTATCTCGTCACTGAGCCCATTCTCCTGTTAACTGGGGCGCTATGTAGCGCCAATGGCCGCGGGCCGTCGAGTTTACTCACCTCCCGACGCCCGCAGCCATGGATCTGTGAGCGCTGGCCTCCGTCTCCCTCCTAGGAGATGCCAGCGCTCACTTCCGCTCCGTTTGGCTGGATCCCGTAGGGTGCGCGCGCACGCTCGCGCCCGGCCTTAAAGGGCCAGCACGCGCAATTAGGAAATCGTCATTACCATCAACTGCCACGATTTCCTGGTCTATAAGAAGGTCCCTGGCCTTCTAATCCTTGCCTGAGCGTTGTTAGTCTTTCCCAGTCTGTCTCGCAAATGGTTCCTTAGTGTCTCCCGTTCCAGCTGTTACCCGTGCCCTGTTACCGTTCCTGTATTCTGTATTGTTCCTGTGCCTACCCGCGTTCAAGTGTCTTCTCCCACGTCAAGTGCCATCTGCAACGTCAAGTGCCATCGGATACTGCCCGCCACGTCTTGCGCCACTTGCCGCACCTGCCTCCATCCGTGCTGAAGCCACAACCACCGCCCGGACTATTTCAGGTACCCAAGCATACTGTCTACCATTTACTTCTGCATAGACTGTGACCTGGTCAGCTGCCTCCCCGCTACGGCGGAGCGGCCTAGTGGGTCCACATACCCTGTGCCCGTGACACGCTGCACCAGGAACGTATCTCCTTCTATGTGTTAAAGAACTCTCTGAACCCTTTTCTTCTGGGTCTACCGTGGTTGCAGAAGCACTCTCCCGTTATTGACTGGACTGGAGGTCAAATTACCCGCTGGAGTGACTTCTGTCACCAACATTGTCTACAATCCATTCGCCCACCCATGCCTCAGTCTACAGAACCTAACTCGGAAGGACTTCCTACTCCATACAAAAGCTTCTCTGATGTCTTCTGTAAACAACAAGCTGAATCGCTGCCTCCTCACAGGCCATACGACTGTGCCATAGACCTGGTCCCCAACGCCACGCCTCCCAGAGGTCGAGTCTACCCTTCTGTTCTTGCCCGAGACTGAGGCCATGTCTCGGTATGTCCAAGAAAATCTGGAGAGAGGATTCATCCGTAAGTCCTCCTCTCCTGCCGGTGCAGGTTTTTCTTTGTGGGAAAAAAAGACGGCTCCCTGCGTCCTTGTATTGATTACCGAGGATTGAATAATATCACGTTAAAGAACAAGTTCCCGTTACCATTGATCTCAGAACTCTTTGACCATCTACGGGGGGCGAAAATCTTCACCAAACTAGACCTTCGTGGAGCTTATAACCTCATCCGTATCCGCGAGGGAGACGAATGGAAAACCGCCGTCAATACTCGTGATGGGCATTTTGAATACCTTGTCATGCCCTTCGGACTTTGTAATGCTCCTGAGGTTTTCCAGGCCTTTGTTAATTACATTTTTCGAGATCTGTTGTACAGCTGTGTGGTGGTATACCTAGACGACATTTTAATCTTTTCTCCCAATATTTAAACTCATCGTGTGCATGTGCGCCAAGTGTTACAGCGTCTGCGAGAGAACTCTCTGTTTGCCAAGCTAGAGAAATGCCTCTTCGAGAAAACCAGCCTGCCTTTCCTGGGGTATGTCATTTCCGACCAGGGTCTTCAAATGGATCCAGCCAAGCTGTCCTCAATTCTCAACTGGCCTCGTCCGCAAGGACTCAAAGCTGTCCAATGCCTGCTGAGATTCGCAAATTATTACTGCCAGTTTATTCCTCATTTCTCCTCTATGACAGCTCCTATTTCTGCTCTGACCAAAAAGGGGGTTAATGCCAAAGACTGGACCACGGAGGCCGAAGCCACATTCCAAGCTCTTAAAGCTGCCTTCTCGGGGCGTGGCTAGGCGCGCAGCGGGAGCAGTCGCATGGTTCGATAGCTCTGCACTGAACCCATGTCCTCATCATCCTGCAGATATTATACCTGGGCTAAACTTACCTCATAGTGGCACTGAAGTACCTGGCGATACGAGGAGGACGGTATGGGACCTACGCGTGGGCAATCGGTGACTAAATAGCTCCAGGAATATGCTAGGGGAGAGGGGCAAGATGGCGGCCGCTCCCCTCTGCCTCCGCGTGCTCGTGGATCTGATGGTGCGGCTAAATCTGCAGCTGCAGGCGATTCAACAGCGGGAGAGACTGCACCCACCCTACAGGAAGTCTCTGAGATGTTGCCCCAAGCCATCTCGTCCTGCAAAACTTTGTTGACAGGTAAGCTGGAAGAGGTCAGAATTGATATAGGCCTGCTTAGGCAGGATATGCATAATCTGCGTGAGAGATTGACACATGCTGAGGAACGTATATCGGGTGTGGAAGATAGAGTGGCACCTGTACCGGAGGCGATTGCGGCATTAGAGACTGCGGCTAAACTCTGGAAGAAAAAATCCGACGATTTAGAAAGCTGGCTGCGCTGGAATAACCTCAGAGTCCTAGACTTACCTGAGAAGGTGGAGGGTCAGAACCCGATAGAATTCATCTTAAAATGGCTGCGTGATTTATTCCCGGATGCGTTTTTTTCTGCTGCGTTTGCTGTAGAGCGGGCGCACAGAGTTCCGGCGAGACCGTTACCACTGGGTGCACCTCCTAGGCCCATGCTGGTGCGTCTCTTAAACAGCAATGACCGGGACTTGATTCTGAGATTGGCTCGCAAGTTGCTGGAAATCCGCTTCAATGGCTCAGCGGTCTCCATTTTTCCAGATTTTAGTGCGGATCTACAGAAACGGAGGGCTACCTTTATGTCAGTTAAACGATGACTGCGGGATCTGAACATCTCGTATTCCATGGCATACCCGGCCAGGCTTCGGGTTGTGGATGGAGATCGCTCTATATTCTTCACGACGCCAAAGGATGCTGATGACTGGGTGAACCGCCAACGACAATCACCGCACCGCTAAGTCGCTTCTACCAGACTTTCTGGAATATTCTGTGTCAAGGAAGCCGAATACTGCTATTGTATGATTATCTGCTAGCAAGAAATGTATTCTTATTGCTTACAATTTTTGCCTTTCCATATCCTTTTATCTTATTGGGTAGATGTGATATTGCCGCTACTTTAGTATACTTTTCTCTGTACTTCTATGCTTTACTACAGGTATTAATTAATATTGAGACACATGGGTTCTCCCCCCGTACATGCCCGACCACAGTGATGAGAGGGATGTATTGACGTTTTTGATGTCACGTCATGTTGACGATATAGCTTATGCTGTATTCTACTGTTTCTTCCCTGCTATACTACAGGTTGGACCTATGAGAGGTCTGTTAGTTATGTGTTTTACCATGCACACGTTTTACGCCTATATTCTGTCTACTGATGCTTGTACTGATGATGAGTCCCATCTCCCCAATACTTTTCCTTCTCTCCTGAATGGCTAGGATTACTGTTATGTCCTGGAATGTCCGGGGGATGGGCTCCGCAAAGAAAAGAGCTATGATTTTTTCACAAATACGAAAATATACTCCGCAAATTCTTTGTATACAAGAGACCCACTTAACATCCTGCACATCGCGGGTCTTGAATAGACCATGGGTTCAGTGGTCACGCCACTCATGTTGCTCCTCCTATTCCAGAGTGGTTTCTATCCTTATACATAGGTCACTATTATGGGAGGTAGACACTGTTAAGGTGGATGCTGAGGGGCGTTATGTTTCTATTCACGCTTTTATTAATAATAACCCCTATGTGATTATAGGATTATACATTCTGCCGCCGGCATCATTAACTGTAATTTACAAGGCGGCAACTTTTGCGGCCTCCTACCCTAATGCTACACTTCTCTGTATGGGGGACCTAAATATGGTAATGGATGTAGTGCTTGATAGATTTCGAGCTTCCCAGATTTCCGGTTCCAGGTCGTCGATTAGTTTGTCTCTCAAAATATTGATGGCGGAGCTGGGCTGGATAGACTTATTTCGGTTTGCACACCCCTCCACAAAGATGTACTCATGCTCTTCGTTAGGCCATAGTTCCCTATCCCGCATTGATTATGTCTTTGGCAATTCCTTATTAATGTCCCTATCGCCACAGGTTGTATATAAGCACAGGGGTGTATCGGATCACTCCCCTGTCTTGACGTGCCTACTCCACCTAGACATAGGGGTTGGAAAATGCACCCTTTTTGGTTAAAGGCTATTGGCCTGCAAGATCGGATCCCTGATCAACTGTCGGTGTTCCGACAGGATCATAGTCTGTTTGAACATATTGGTATTAAGTGGGACACCCTTAAGGCGTATCTGAGAGGGTGCCTTAAATCTACCATTTCATACTTAAAACGTAATGCCACAAAAATGGAGGAAGATCTGGCTGCGCAATGTACAGAGCTTGAAAGAGTGTACGTAGCAGATCCATCTGACCTTAATACGCAGAACTGGCTTAAAGTCGGTCGACAATTTTTGATGTATTTACAGGATAGAGCGAACAGGATTTTTTTTTTCATGAAACAGACCCACTTTGAACTAGGAAATCAGTCTAGTAAATTGTTGGCGCATATTGTAAAACAGAATACTCAATCCCCCTCTATTCTTAAAATACTTTCTGTAGATGGGACTGATCTGATAGATACCTTTGATATTGCTGACAGATTTGCACAGTATTACAGAGATTTATATTCCTCAAGGGTTAACTATACTCCTCCCGACCTGCACTCCTTCTTGAATAATATTGTATTTCCCACTCTGTCTGACTCGGATAGAACGCTCATGGATGCTGATATTACTTTGGAGGAGATTTCGAGAGCCATCCATGACCTTGCAAAGGGTAAATCACCGTGACCCGATGGTATTCCTATAGAAGTATATTGTACATATGCAGAACATGTTGTCCCTGATATGCATGCAATGTTCACACATTCGCTGGAGACGGCATCGTTACCTGAATCCCTGAATAATGCGACTATTGTTATATTATTAAAACCGGATAAGGATCCGTTAGACTGTGCGTCATATAGACCTATATCGCTTTTAAACAGTGACTATAAGGTTCTCACCAAGATATTGGCAACTAGGCTGAACTCAGTCATACATACTATTATTCATCCGGACCAGACGGGCTTTATGCCCGGGAAATCCACATCAGATAACATTAGGAGAGTACAGGTGGTGACACAAGTGGGTATAGCTCTGAACAAGGATTGGGCGGTGGCCTCACTGGACGCTGCCAAAGCGTTCGATTCAATTGAATGGCCATATTTGTTAGAGGTATTACGCCGATTTGGTTTTGGGCCTCAGTTTATAAAGTGGGTTTCCATATTGTATAAATCCCCTAGGGCCCAAATTTTGATTAATGATGTCCTATCCCTGTATTTTCGACTTGCTGGAGGCACACGGCAGGGCTGCCCGTTATCCCCATTACTGTTCAATATGTCCATAGAACCATTGGCCTTACTTATACGTCAGGACAGCGGGAGCTCAGGGAGTTAAATGCATGGCTGAAGTCTTGGTGTAGAGGAGAAGGATTTGGGTTCCTAGAGCACTGGGCTGACTTTTCATTGGGGTACAAACTGTATTCTGCAGATGATTTGCACCTAAATGGAAGGGGGTCCGCTGTGCTGGGGGAGAGAATTCTAGCTGGGGTGGTGGAGTGTTTAAACTAGGGCTGAGGAGGGAGGTCAATGTAGAAAAAAAAGGGGTAGCCAGGTTAGAGAGGGGTCAGACTATATTGGTGGGGGGAGAAACAGAATGTGGGGAGAGGACTAGACAACAAGATAAGGAGATCCTTCCGTTACAAAACATCAGTGTAAATAAAAAGGCCCGATTAATGTCAAATCACATTTCTGATAATAAAAGTGAAAAACTGACGGGCAAGTTAAAGTGTATGTTCACAAATGCCAGAAGTCTAGCAAGCAAAATGGGGGAGCTGGAGGCATTGGTACTGGAAGAAAATATAGATATAGTTGGTGTTGCTGAAACATGGCTGGACTCTTCACATGACTGGACTGTAAATCTACAGGGTTTTACACTTTTTCGGAAAGACAGGACAAATAGGAAAGGCGGTGGTGTATGTCTGTATGTGAGAAGTGATATGAAGGTGGTGGTGTATGTCTGTATGTGAGAAGTGATATGAAGGCGGTGGTGTATGTCTGTATGTGAGAAATGATATGAAGGCGAGTGTGAAAGAGACAATAGTGGGTGAAGATTGTGAGGAGGTTGAAACCTTGTGGGTGGAACTAGAAAGGGAGGTAAACACTGAAAAATTACTTTTGGTGTAATCTATAGACCCCCCAATATAACTGAGGAGATGAAAGTTCAGTTATATAAACAGATGGAGCGGGCTGCACAGGCGGGTACTGTAGTGATAATGGGAGATTTTATTTTCCGGGATATTAATTGGTGTCATGGTTCGGCTTCAACTGCAAAGGGGAGACATTTCCTCAACCTGTTGCAGGAAAATTTTATGGGCCAGTTTGTGGAAGACCCGACTGGAGGTGAAGCTCTGTTGGATCTGGTCATTTCTAATAATGCAGATCTTGTTGGGAACGTCAATGTTCGTGAAAACCTCGGTAACAGTGATCATAATATAGTTACATTTTACCTATACTGTAAAAAACAAACGCAGGCTGGGAGGGCAAAAACATTTAATTTTAAGAAGGCCAATTTCCCCAGGATGAGGGCGGCAATTCAGGATATGGACTGGGAAGAACTAATGTTAAATAATGGGACAAATGATAAATGGGAGATTTTCAAATCTACTTTGAGTTATTATAGTGCAAAATGTATTCCTACAGGTAACAAGTATAAACTACTAAAATTAAACCCCACATGGCTTACACCTTCTGTAAAAGGGGCAATACACGACAAAAAAAGGGCATTTAAAAAATACAAATCTGAGGGTACATCTGCAGCCTTTGTAAAATATAAAGAGCTTAATAAAATCTGTAAAAATGTAATAAAATTTGCAAAAATACAAAATGAAAGGCAGGTGGCCAAGGATAGTAAAACAAATCCCAAAAAATTCTTCAAGTATATAAATGCTAAAAAACCAAGGTCTGAACATGTAGGACCCCTAGATAATGGTAATGGGGAGTTGGTCACAGGGGATCAAGAGAAGGCAGAGTTACTAAATGGGTTCTTTAGCTCTGTATATACAACTGAAGAAAGAGCAGCTGATGTAGCCGCTGCCGGTGCTGTTAATATATCAGTTGATATAATGAATTGGATGAATGTAGATATGGTCCAAGCTAAATTAAATAAAATAAATGTGCACAAGGCCCCGGGACCAGATGGGTTACACCCTAGAGTTCTTAAGGAGCTTAGTTCAGTTATTTATGTCCCCCTTTTCATAATATTCAGAGAATCTCTAGTGACAATAGTGCCAAGGGACTGGCGCAGGGCAAATGTGGTGCCTATTTTCAAAAAGGGCTCTAGGTCTTCCCCGGGTAATTATAGACCAGTAAGCTTAACATCCATCGTGGGGAAAATGTTTGAGGGGCTATTGAGGGACTATATACAGGATTATGTGACAATAAATAGCATTATAAGTGACAGCCAGCACGGTTTTACTAAGGACAGAAGTTGTCAAACTAACCTGATCTGTTTTTATGAAGAGGTGAGCAGAAGTCTAGACAGAGGGGCCGCTGTGGATTTTGTGTTTTTGGACTTTGCAAAGGCATTTGACACTGTCCCCCATAGACGCCTAATGGGTAAATTAAGGACTATAGGTTTAGAAAATATAGTTTGTAATTGGATTGAGAATTGGCTCAAGGACCGTATCCAGAGAGTTGTGGTCAATGATTCCTACTCTGAATGGTCCCCGGTTATAAGTGGTGACCCCAGGGTTCAGTGCTGGGACCACTATTATTCAACTTATTTATTAATGAAATAGAGGATGGGATTAATAGCACGATTTCTATTTTTGCAGATGACACCAAGCTATGTAATATAGTTCAGACTATGGAAGATGTTCATGAATTACAGGCAGATTTAAACAAACTAAGTGTTTGGGCGTCCACTTGGCAAATGAAGTTTAATGTAGATAAATGTAAAGTTATGCATCTGAGTCACTTGTAGAGAAGGATCTGGGTGTAATAATCTGCAGCATCATATGTCCTAGGGGGAGCTACACTGGCGGATTCACTTGTTGAGAAGGATCTGGGTGTACTTGTAAATCATAAACTCAATAACAGCACAATGTCAATCAGCTGCTTCAAAGGCCAGCAGGATATTGTCGTGTATTAAAAGAGGCATGGACTCGCGGGACAGTGATGTAATATTGCCACTTTACAAAGCATTAGTGAGGCCTCATCTAGAATATGCAGTTCAGTTCTGGGCTCCAGTTCATAGAAAGGATGCCCTGGAGTTGGAAAAAATACAAAGAAGAGCAACGAAGCTAATTAGGGGCATGGAGAATTTAAGTTATGAGGAAAGATTGAAAGAATTAAACCTATTTAGCCTTGAAAAAAGACGACTAAAGGGGGGACATGATTAACTTATATAAATATATTAATGGCACATACAAAAAATATGGTGAAATCCTGTTCCTTGTAAAACCCCCTCAAAAAACAAGGGGGCGCTCCCTCCGTCTGGAGAAATAAAGGTTCAACCTGCAGAGACGACAAGTCTTCTTTACCGTGAGAACTGTGAATCTATGGAATAGCCGAGCGCAGGAGCCGTCACAGCAGGGACAGTAGATGCTGCAAAAAAGGGTTAGATAATTTCTTAGAACAAAAAAACTATTAGCTCCTATGTGTAGAGATTTTTCCTTCCCTTTTCCCATCCCTTGGTTGAACTTGATGGACATGTGTCTTTTTTCAGCCGTACTAAATATGTAACTATGTAACTATGTAACTATGTAACTATGTAAGGACGCCTCGTACCAAGGGGTTCAATTTGGGGGTAAACTAGGGTTCAACGTCATTGTCCAGGAGCTTACTTCCCCTACATAGAGTGGCGGCGCAGGTGTGGTTGGCTGCCAAGAAATTGCTTAATTTTGTGGATATTATAACTGAAACTCCCTTGTGGCACAGTCCGTCTTTGCCTCATGTCTCAGATGCCCTGGATCCTCAGTTTTGGACGCTGCGGGGGGTTGAGCTGGTTGGGGATTTGTATGTGGATGGAAATATGAAGTCTTTTGCGCAACTGCAGTCCAATTTTGATATACCTAGAGAGTCCTTTTTTAAATTCCTTCTGCTTCGCCACGCTTTGCAGACTCAATACCCGCCTGGAACTAGGAATATCTCAGATTTTCCTCTCATTGGAATCTTTAGGTCCCAGGGACCTAGGGGCCTGATCTCGGTGATCTACTCCTTCCTCATTCAGGCTAGATTAAAAGCGGCACCCCTGGTTGTTGAGACGAGATGGAGGGAGTTAATTCCTGAGATATCCTCCGAAATATGGATGGACATGTTAAACTCACATACACTGGTTTCTCCAGCCGCCAATAATAAGATGACACAACTATTCATTACTCATCAGAGCTATCTGACTCCTGTCCGACCACACAAGAAGGGTAGATGTCCGACTGCTGAGTGTCATAGGTGTAGAGTCTCCAGAGCAGACTTTTGGCATATGACCTGGGCATGCCCTTGGATTTCTTCTTTCTGGGCAGACGTGATAGCTTTGATATCTGACGTACTGCAGTTGCCGGTACCCTTTACGCCCTTGGTATGTTTATTTGGAATTGTATCTGAAGAGCATTGGACACATCACACTAGAATATTCTTGAGGGAGGTATTATTCCTAGCACGTAAAGCAATAGCTCTTAGATGTATGGGCCCGAGACCACCTTCCATTTCACAATGGAAGGCTCTGGTAAACTCCATGTTACCATATGCCAAAATCGTGTACAAAAATAGAGGGTGTGAAAATAAGTTCTCTAAGGTTTGGGGTCCCTGGTGTGACTCACCACATACACTATATGATTCACAATGGTTTATAGACATTAGAAATATAATGTTAACGCATGATACTGTTTAAATTGTATTGGATTTAATTGACTGTTTGTATGGTCAGCATTGTATGCTGCATGGTGATATGTAATCCAAGTCTTTTGATACATTGGTATCTAAACTGTGCATGGTTTGGATATTGTTCAATAAAACGAGTTTAAAAAAACAAAACACAAAAAAGCAAAAAGAGGTTATGGCTAACCCATACCCCCAATAGTACCCGAAAAAGCAATATAAATACAGCACGGTGCCATTTCTGAAGACATTATAAACCAAAAAGAAAAGAAAAAGAAAAAAGATCCAGAAATATATGCAGGCACTCTCAGGTATAAACAATTCATATAAAAATCACATTTATTTAAACCTCCGAATAATTCCAGATATATCAATATATACATACAAATATTATATAAAAAAATCTCCTGACCATAAGAGATGGATAACAAGTGATCTAATACACCAAGACATGTAGATAAATTCACTCATATGCTATATTTGTTCTCACTAAGCATAGGGACAAAAAAAGAAGAAAAAATAATCTGAACAGTCACTGGGTTGTGTTCACACTTGCGTTTTTTGACAAAATAAATTTTATCATTTTAAGGTGGCCACCATTCCTATTTGCAATAGGTAGCATTCTTTTTTGAGTAGTAAACTCCTATGCGTAGGAGATTTAAACCTAGGAAATAAATGATCCTATGGAACATAATCTGTTTTAACGGCAGATTTGTATGATATTAAGCTCTTCCCTCCTATTTCATGCAGCCTTATATTTTAAGGATGATAGATAGTACATTGGTATCTAAACTGTGCATGGTTTGTATATTGTTCAATAAAACGAGTTTAAAAAAAAAAAAGCTGCCTTCTCTTCGGCTTCAGTCCTACATAGACCGGATTCCACCAAACCATTTGTTCTGGAGGTCGATGCTTCATCTGTGGGAGTCGGAGCTATTCTTTCACAAAAGACTTGTAGAGGGAGACGCCTTATCTCGCTGTTTTGACCCCACAGACCAAAAGCCCAGACCACAGTTTATTATAGATCCGAAACGTACTGTGATCGCTGCTCCTGCTGAAGTGGTACACATTCCTCGAGGAAAGACCTACGTACCCCCTAAACAAAGGGTTCTGCGTTGGGGCCATGCCTCCAGGGTTTCGGGGCACCCTGGCATCAAAAAGACTCTCAATTTGATTGGCCATCAGTACTGGGGGCCTTCCATGTCCCAAGACACTAAAGACTTTGTTTCTGCCTGCTCCACTTGCTCTCAAAATAAAGTCTCCCATTCAAGACCTGCTGACCTTTTGCACCCCCTGCCCGTGCCTGACTCTCCCTGGTCGCACCTTGCCATGGACTTCATCACCGATCTGCCTAGTTCTGCGGGGTGTACCATGATCTGGGTTGTAGTGGATCGCTTTTCCAAGATGGCGCACTTCGTATCTCTCTCAGGCCTTCCGTCATCTTCCCGACTGGCAACGCTGTTTATCAAGCACATCTTTCGCCTTCATGGTTTTCCTAAGCACATTGTTTCTGACAGAGGAGTTCAGTTCACATCCAAGTTCTGGAGAGCCTTGTGCAAACTGCTGGAGGTCAAACTAGACTACTCTTTCGTGTACCATCCCCAATCCAATGGTCAAGTAGAGCGGATAAACCAAATACTTGAAGGTTTCCTCAGGAATTTCGTGTCTCCGCGACAAGACAACTGGGCAAGTCTGCTTCCATGGGCCAAATTTGCCTACAACAACCATACGGGGGAATCTACCCGCTCTTCTCCCTTCTGCTTGGTGTATGGCCAGCACCCAGGAATTCCCCTACCAGTCTCTGTGCCTTCTGAGGTTCGTACGGATTTGTCAGACGGCCAAGGACTCCATCCACAAAGCCGTAGCAAGGTTTAAAAAATAGGGGGATAAAAGACGCAGGATACCGCCGCAGCTCCTTCCTGGGGATAAAGTCTGGCTGTCCACCCGGTACATACGTCTGAAGACCCCTTGTTACGAGCTAGCTCCTCTGTTTCTGGGTCCCTATGAAATAACTAAACAAATTAATCCAATAACTTTCAGACTTCGCCTTCCTCAGTCTCTGAAAATCTCTAACTCCTTCCATATTTCTCTGCTGAAACCCACTATACTCAACCGTTTTTCTATGAAAAATCCTGTCCATCCTGCGCCAGCGGCTGATGCCGAATTTGAAATTCAAGAGATCCTCAATGTCAAACAATCACGGGTCAGATTGCGGTACCTAGTGGACTGGAAAGATTATGGTCCTGAGGAGAGATCATGGGAGCCCGTGGAGAATATCAACGCCCCAGCTCTCATCAAGGATTTTGAGCGAAGGTTTCCAAGCAAGCCTAAAAAGAGGGGGCGTAAAGGGGGGGTACTGTAACGGCTGGCGCGCCATTCCCCGCCGTCCTCACGGCCTCTGCTCCGGTTCCGGCGCCCTCCATCACCAGCTGCTCATCCCGAGCTCCACTTAACCGCTCCGGACGCTCTGCTGGCCCTGGACGGCGTCAGGTGAGTGCATCTTTTACCTCATTTCGCGGCCGTCATCCTCGATGTGCGGCTGCAGTCACTAGAGGGCGCACGCGCTGACTCGTCCTTTTTTAAAGGGCCACCGCGTGCCTTAATTCCTAAGACTTCCTATTTAAGGTTCCTCCTCCTTTGCATCCCTGCTTGTTCAACCAAGTTCCCCGTGAGTTCACTGTGCCCTGGTTCCCTGTTTCCATCCCTTCTGCCTTTTGTCTGGATTTCCCGTTACTGACCTCTGCTTGAACTTGACTATCCTTGTCTGCCGCCTGCCTTGACCTATTGCTGCCATATACCCGTTACGACGTCTGCTGCCTGTCCTGACTGCTGCCTATCCATCCGACTGCCTCTACCCGCTGTGCCAAGCATTGCCTGGGTTCCAAGCACCATCTCCCCGATGACACCGAGGATCCACTAACAAACCGGTGAGAACCGTTATAGGCAGTATCTGCAGAGGGCACTGTGGCATTATCTACAGTTGGGTCTGTAGCATTATCTACAGAGGGCACTGTGGATTTATCTACAGGTGGGTGTGTGGCATTATCTACAGTGGGCACTGTGGCATAATCTATGGGTGGGTGTGTGGCATTATCTACAGCGGGCACTGTGGCATTATCTGTTATGGAATCACTGGTTGCGCATTTCCCAAAAGGCTGCTGGAGACTGTCGGGAGTAAGCGTGCAAATAAGACCGCAACCCCAAATCCGTCACAACTCTGATGGACAGAGTCTAAGGCTACTCCGAGTTATTTGCCAGAGCCCACCGCAAGGCGGGATGGTTTATGCTGCAGAGAACCCAAGTTGTTCTAACAGAGTTCAGTGTTGGATAAGGGGGGCAGTGCAGGCAATACCTGAACAGGTAATCAGACAGCCCGAGGGTAACAGAAAGTCCCAAATAGAGCGAGTGGACATCAGGCACAGCAGAAGCCAGAACTAGCCAGATTATGTCTCCTACTCTCTGTACCTTTACTCAAAATTAGCATAGTAGGCGCGGAGCTGGGGATGTAGCGGGGCAACGGGAGGGCCAGAAAAAAATATTACAGCGCTGGAATCAAGAGGACGCCAGGAACAAGGGGAGGAATGTGGTTTAAAAATGACAAAACATGACTGTTTCTCATTAGGGCGAGCACCCATACAAATCAGTAAGGGGTAACTAAACGTTCCACAAACTTCTGACACGTCATAGTGACATGTCAGAAGATTTAATTGTAGGGGGTCCAAGCACTGAGACCCCCACCAATCCTAAAACGAAGCGGCAGAAGAGCTCCTGTGAGTGCTGAGCAGCTTCGTTTCTGTTCATCATTTTCCGGATAGCCGATGTATCGGAGTACGGGTTCATAGACTTTCTATTGAGTCCGCACTCAGATACACTGATTTCCGGAAAAAGCCGAGCACTTCTGCCGCTTAGTTTTAGCGATTGGTGGGTCTCAGTGCTTGGACCCCCTCCAATCAAAACTTCTGAAATGTCACTATGACATGTCAGAAGCTTGTCGGAAGTTTAGTTACCCTTTAAGAATTGACATAACATAACACAGATTGACAATCCCACCAACAAAATGGATGACATCCGTTTAAATATTGGAAACTTTATTAATATTTAACAATGGCATCCTTTACACCAAAAGACATTACAAGACCACATGACACCTGAAAATTCCATGACATCAGGAGATCACATGACACCTGAACATTCCATGACATCACTAGGTCACATGACACCTGAACATTCCATGACATCAGGAGATCACATGACACCTGGGAATTCCATTACATCACAAGATCACATCACACCTGAACATTCCATGACATCACAATTATGTACTTGGTGTATGAAGACCATAGACTATTGGACGGCTCATTTTTACATGAAGAGACTGAAGACCTGAGGAGAGCTTTCCACGTGACCAGCACCAAGAAAGGAAAAGAAGTCCTCCAGGTATGTAGGGAAGTTATACACCCGACATTTATCAGCTGACATATGTCCCTAAGGAGATTCCAGGATCTGAACTTTCTCTATGACCATATGACCGGCGTTTCATCTACCAGTCCCGGAGTATTGGTTGATATCTACGTCTGCTATGAGAAGGAGTAGATTTGCTCCATATTTTGTGCCAATTTCTGCCATAAGTGATGCTAAATATTTTGGTCTATGAGGGGCTCCGCTCCCGCTCTCCCGCTCCCGCTGTGAAACCCCGCTTACTTTTCTTGTCACTTATAAAAGTGGTGAAATCTGTGAAAAGCTGCAACTATGGCGCAAATATGGCGTGCACCATAATGTGACTTTTTATACGGCATAAAAGTGGCGTAGAACATTTGATAAGATTCCCTCACTGGATTAGTCATGTCTATTATTGTGTATATCTGTAATTCATATTTGATCTGGATGATATGTATTCTGGGTGATATGTATACTGGATGATATGTATACTGGGTGATATGTATACTGGGTGATATATATACTGGGTAAAATGTATACTGGGGGATATGTATACTGGGTGATATGTATTCTGGGTGATATGTATACTGGATGATATGTATACTGGGTGATATGTATACTGGGTGATATGTATACTGGGTGATATATATACTGGGTGATATGTATACTGGGGGATATGTATACTGGGTGATATGTATTCTGGGTGATATGTATACTGGATGATATGTATAATGGGTGATATGTATACTGGGTGATATGTATACTGGGTGATATGTTCACTGGGTTATATGTATACAGGATGATATATATACTGGGTGATATGTATACTGGGTGATATGTATACTGGGTTATATGTATACTGGATGATATATATATACTGGGTTATATGTATACTGGGTGATATGTATACTGGGTGATATGTTAACTGGGTGAAATGTATACTGGGTAATATATATACTGAGTGATATGTATACTGGGTGATATGTATACTGGGTGCTATGTATACTGTGTGCTATATATACTGGTTGATATGTACACTAGATGATATGTATACTGGGTGATATGTATACTGGATGATATGTATAGTGGGTGATATGTATTCTGGATGATATGTACATTGGGTGATATCTATACTGGATGATATGTATACTGGTTTACAAGTATACTGGGTTAAATGTATACTGAATGATATGTATACTCTATTATATGTACACTGGGGGATATTTAAACTGGGGGATATGTACACTGGGTGATATGTATACTGGATGATATGTATACTGGGGGATATATATACTGGGTGATATGTATACTGGATGATATGTATACTGGGTGATATGTATACTGGGTGATATGTATATTGGATGATATGTATACTGGGTGATATGTATACTGGATGATATGTATACTGGGTGATATGTATACTGGGTGATATGTATACTGGGTGATATGTTCACTGGATGATATGAATACTGGGTGATATGTACACTGGATGATATGTATACTGGATGATATGTATACTGGGTGATATGTATACTGGGTGATATGTATACTGGATTATATGTATGCTGGATGATATGTATACTGGGTGGTATGTATACTGGGTGATATGTATACTGGCTGATATGTGCACTGGATGATATGAATACTGGGTGATAGGTACACTGTATTATATGTTTACTGGAGGATATGTACACTGGGTAACATATATACTGGATGATATGTATACTGTTTGGTATGTATACTGGGTGATATGTACACTGGGTAACATATATACTGGATGATATGTTACTGGATGATATGTACACTGGGTGATATGTAAACTGGGTGATATGTATACTAGGTGATATGTACACTGGATGATATGTACACTGTATGATATGTATACTGGAGGATATGTACACTGGGTAATATGTATACTGCCTGATATGTATACTGGGTGAAAGGTATACTGGGTGATATGTATACTGGATGATATGTATACTGGGTGATATGTATACTGGTTTATATGTATACTGGGTGATATATACACTGGGTAACATATATACTGGATGATATGTTACTGGATGATATGTATACTGGATGATATATTACTGGATGATATGTACACTGGGTGATATGTACACTGGGTGATATGTATACTGCCTGATATGTATACTGGATGAAAGGTATACTGGGTGATATGTATACTGGATGATATGTATACTGGGTGATATATATACTGGTTTATATGTATACTGGGTGATATATACTCTGGGTAACATGTATACTGGATGATATGTTACTGGATGATATGTATACTGGATGATATGTATACTGGATGATATGTATACTGGGTGATATGTAAACTGGTTGATATATATACTGGGTGATATGTATACTGGATGATATGTATACTGGGTGATATGTATACTGGTTTATATGTATACTGGGTGATATATACACTGGGTAACATGTATACTGGATGATATGTTACTGGGTGATATGTATACTGCGTGATATGTATACTGGATGATATGTATACTGGGTGATATGTATACTGGGTGATATGTATACTGGTTTATATGTATACTGGGTGATATGTATACTGGGGATTTGTATACTGGATGATATGTATACTGGGTGATATGTATACTGGTTTATATGTATACTGGGTGATATATACACTGGGTAACATATATACTGGATGATATGTTACTGGATGATATGTATACTGGATGATATATTACTGGATGATATGTACACTGGGTGATATGTACACTGGGTGATATGTATACTGCCTGATATGTATACTGGATGAAAGGTATACTGGGTGATATGTATACTGGATGATATGTATACTGGGTGATATGTATACTGGTTTATATGTATACTGGGTAATATATACACTGGGTAACATGTATACTGGATGATATGTTACTGGATGATATGTATACTGGATGATATGTATACTGGATGATATGTATACTGGGTGATATGTAAACTGGTTGATATATATACTGGGTGATATGTATACTGGATGATATGTATACTGGGTGATATGTATACTGGTTTATATGTATACTGGGTGATATATACACTGGGTAACATGTATACTGGATGATATGTTACTGGGTGATATGTATACTGCGTGATATGTATACTGGATGATATGTATACTGGGTGATATGTATACTGGGTGATATGTATACTGGTTTATATGTATACTGGGTGATATGTATACTGGGGATTGTAGTGAACATAAAACGGAATTGTGTTTTTTTTTTCTTCTAGAACAGAAAATCTCATCAAATCAAAAGATAAAAGACACAAAGACATTAACTCAAGATTAAGACACAATCTCAAGACTAAGACACAATCTCAAGACTAAAACACAATCTCAAGACTAAAACAATCTCAAGACTAAGACACAATCTCAAGACTAAGACACAATCTCAAGACTAAGACACAATCTCAAGACTACGACACAATCTCAAGAATAAGACACAATCTCAAAAATAAAACACAATCTCAAGACTAAGACACAATCTCAAGACTACGACACAATCTCAGGAATAATACTCAATCTCAAGAATAAGACACAATCTCAAGACTAAGACACAATCTCAAGACTAAAACACAATCTCAAGACTACGACACAATCTCAAGAATAAGACTCAATCTCAAAAATAAGACACAATCTCAAGACTAAGACACGATCTCAAGACTAAGACACAATCTCAAGACTAAGACACAATCTCAAGACTACGACACAATCAGTCTCAAGAATAAGACATAATCTCAAGACTAAAACACAATCTCAAAACTACGAAACAATCTCAAGAATAAGACACACTCTCAAGAAAAAGACACAATCTCAAGAATAAGACTCAATCTCAAGAATAAGACTCAATCTCAAGAATAAGACAGAATCTCAAGACTAAGACACAATCTCAAGAATAAAACGCAATCTCAGGAATAAGACTCAATCTCAAGAAAAAGACACAATCTAAAGACTAAGACACAATCTCAAGACTACGACACAATCTCAAGAATAAAACACAATCTCAAGAATAAGAAACAATCTCAAGAATAAGACACACTCTCAAGAAAAAGACACAGTCTCAAGAATAAGACTCAATCTCAAGAATAAGACTCAATCTCAAGAATAAGACTCAATCTCAAGAATAAGACAGAATCTCAAGACTAAGACACAATCTCAAGACTAAGACACAATCTCAAGACTACAACACAATCTCAAGAATAAGACACACTCTCAAGAAAAAGACACAGTCTCAAGAATAAGACTCAATCTCAAGACTAAGACACAATCTCAAGAATAAGACACACTCTCAAGAATAAGACACAGTCTCAAGAATAAGACACAATCTCAAGAATAAGACACAATCTCAAGACTAAGACACAATCTCAAGACTAAGACACAATCTCAAGACTACAACACAATCTCAAGAATAAGACACACTCTCAAGAAAAAGACACAGTCTCAAGAATAAGACTCAATCTCAAGACTAAGACACAATCTCAAGACTAAGACACAATCTCAAGACTACGACACAATCAGTCTCAAGAATAAGACATAATCTCAAGACTAAAACACAATCTCAAAACTACGAAACAATCTCAAGAATAAGACACACTCTCAAGAAAAAGACACAATCTCAAGAATAAGACTCAATCTCAAGAATAAGACTCAATCTCAAGAATAAGACAGAATCTCAAGACTAAGACACAATCTCAAGAATAAAAGGCAATCTCAGGAATAAGACTCAATCTCAAGAAAAAGACACAATCTAAAGACTAAGACACAATCTCAAGACTACGACACAATCTCAAGAATAAAACACAATCTCAAGAATAAGAAACAATCTCAAGAATAAGACACAATCTCAAGAAAAAGACACAGTCTCAAGAATAAGACTCAATCTCAAGAATAAGACACAATCTCAAGACTAAGACACAATCTCAAGACTAAGACACAATCTCAAGACTACAACACAATCTCAAGAATAAGACTCAATCTCAAAAATAAGACACAATCTCAAGACTAAGACACGATCTCAAGACTAAGACACAATCTCAAGACTAAGACACAATCTCAGACTACGACACAATCAGTCTCAAGAATAAGACATAATCTCAAGACTAAAACACAATCTCAAAACTACGAAACAATCTCAAGAATAAGACACACTCTCAAGAAAAAGACACAATCTCAAGAATAAGACTCAATCTCAAGAATAAGACTCAATCTCAAGAATAAGACAGAATCTCAAGACTAAGACACAATCTCAAGAATAAAACGCAATCTCAGGAATAAGACTCAATCTCAAGAAAAAGACACAATCTAAAGACTAAGACACAATCTCAAGACTACGACACAATCTCAAGAATAAAACACAATCTCAAGAATAAGAAACAATCTCAAGAATAAGACACACTCTCAAGAAAAAGACACAATCTCAAGAATAAGACTCAATCTCAAGAATAAGACTCAATCTCAAGAATAAGACAGAATCTCAAGACTAAGACACAATCTAAAGACTACGACACAATCTCAAGAATAAAACGCAATCTCAGGAATAAGACTCAATCTCAAGACTACGACACAATCTAAAGACTAAGACACAATCTCAAGACTACGACACAATCTCAAGAATAAAACACAATCTCAAGAATAAGAAACAATCTCAAGAATAAGACTCAATCTTAAGAATAAGACACTATCTCAAGAATAAGACACAATCTCAAGAATAAAACACAATCTCAAGAATAAGACACAATCTCAAGAATAAGACTTAATCTCAAGAATAAGACACAATCTCAAGACTAAGACACAATCTCAAGAATAAGTCACAATCTCAAGACTAAAACACAATCTCAAGACTACGACACAATCTCAAGACTACGACACAATCTCAAGAATAAAACACAATCTCAAGAATAAGACTCAATCTCAAGAATAAGACACAATCTGAAGACTAAGACACAATCTCAAAACTACGACACAATCTCAAGAATAACACACAATCTCAAGAATAAGACTCAATCTTAAGAATAAGACACAATCTCAAGAATAAGACACAATCTCAAGAATAAAACGCAATCTCAGGAATAAGACTCAATCTCAAGAAAAAGACACAATCTCAAGACTACGACACAATCTCAAGAATTAAACACAATCTCAAGAATAAGAAACAATCTCAAGAATAAGACACACTCTCAAGAAAAAGACACAATCTCAAGAATAGGACTCAATCTCAAGAATAAGACTCAATCTCAAGAATAAGACAGAATCTCAAGACTAAGACACAATCTAAAGACTACGACACAATCTCAAGAATAAAACGCAATCTCAGGAATAAGACTCAATCTCAAGACTACGACACAATCTAAAGACTAAGACACAATCTCAAGACTACGACACAATCTCAAGATTAAAACACAATCTCAAGAATAAGAAACAATCTCAAGAATAAGACTCAATCTTAAGAATAAGACACTATCTCAAGAATAAGACACAATCTCAAGAATAAAACACAATCTCAAGAATAAGACACAATCTCAAGAATAAGACTTAATCTCAAGAATAAGACACAATCTCAAGACTAAGACACAATCTCAAGAATAAGTCACAATCTCAAGAATAAGACACAATCTCAAGACTAAAACACAATCTCAAGACTACGACACAATCTCAAGACTACGACACAATCTCAAGAATAAAACACAATCTCAAGAATAAGACTCAATCTCAAGAATAAGACACAATCTGAAGACTAAGACACAATCTCAAAACTACGACACAATCTCAAGAATAACACACAATCTCAAGAATAAGACTCAATCTTAAGAATAAGACACAATCTCAAGAATAAGACACAATCTCAAGAATAAAACATAATCTTAAAAATAAAACACAATCTCAAGAATGAAACTCAATCTGAAGAATAAGACACAATCTCAAGACTACGACACAATCTCAAGACTAAGACACAATCTCAAGACTAAGACACAATCTCAAGACTACAACACAATCTCAAGAATAAGACTCAATCTCAAAAATAAGACACAATCTCAAGACTAAGACACGATCTCAAGACTAAGACACAATCTCAGGACTAAGACACAATCTCAAGACTACGACACAATCAGTCTCAAGAATAAGACATAATCTCAAGACTAAAACACAATCTCAAAACTACGAAACAATCTCAAGAACAAGACACACTCTCAAGAAAAAGACACAATCTCAAGAATAAGACTCAATCTCAAGAATAAGACAGAATCTCAAGACTAAGACACAATCTAAAGACTACGACACAATCTCAAGAATAAAACGCAATCTCAGGAATAAGACTCAATCTCAAGACTACGACACAATCTAAAGACTAAGACACAATCTCAAGACTACGACACAATCTCAAGAATAAAACACAATCTCAAGAATAAGAAACAATCTCAAGAATAAGACTCAATCTTAAGAATAAGACACTATCTCAAGAATAAGACACAATCTCAAGAATAAGACGCAATCTCAAGAATAAGACACAATCTCAAGAATAAGACTTAATCTCAAGAATAAGACACAATCTCATGACTAAGACACAATCTCAAGAATAAGTCACAATCTCAAGAATAAGACACAATCTCAAGACTAAAACACAATCTCAAGACTACGACACAATCTCAAGACTATGACACAATCTCAAGAATAAAACACAATCTCAAGAATAAGACTCAATCTCAAGAATAAGACACAATCTGAAGACTAAGACACAATCTCAAAACTACGACACAATCTCAAGAATAAGACACAATCTCAAGAATAAGACTCAATCTTAAGAATAAGACACAATCTCAAGAATAAGACACAATCTCAAGAATAAGACACAATCTCAAGAATAAAACATAATTTTAAGAATAAAACCCAATCTCAAGAATGAAACTCAATCTGAAGAATAAAACACAATCTCAAGACTACGACACAATCTCAAGACTAAGACACAATCTCAAAAATAAGACCCAATCTCAAGAATAAGACTAAATCTTAAGAATAAGACACAATCTCAAGACTAAGACACAATCTCAAGAATAAGACACAATCTCAAGAATAAAACATAATCTTAAAAATAAAACACAATCTTAAGAATGAAACTCAATCTGAAGAATAAGACACAATCTCAAGACTACGACACAATCTCAAGACTAAGACACAATCTCAAGACTAAGACACAATCTCAAGACTAAGACACAATCTCAAGACTACGACACAATCTCAAGAATAAGACACAATCTCAAAAATAAGACCCAATCTCAAGAATAAGACTCAATCTTCAGAATAAGACACAATCTCAAGAATGAAACACAATCTCAAGATTAAGACAAAATCTCAAGAATAAGACACAATCTCAAGAACTCATGGGAAGATTAAGACGTCATCACTAGACAGAGATCAGGTTAGAATAAATGTATTTTCCCATAATCAACATTCATCATTTATCCTACAGGACGGGTGATAGATATCTGATGGCTGGAAGTGCGAGCGCTGGGACCCCAGTGATCACTAGAACGTAGGTCTTTGTTTCCACTGTGTAAATGGAGTGTCAGTGCACATGCGTGACCACCGCCCCACTCACTGTCTACCGGACGGAGACCTCCGAGTTGCTCCATTGTCTGTCCTAACCTTAGTATAGCCGGGAAGGCGTACTCTGCAGTGAGAGGACAGGGAGCAGGGCTATGTCTCCATTTGGAATGTCCGTACTGGACTTGGGAGACAGTTTTAGCTTCGTCCATTTTCTGGGCAGTGAATGGAACATTGGTCCCTCCTGTGAACTATCGCTCCATTCACACAGGGGACTTGGGGACCTGCGTTTCTGTAAACGCTGGGGTCCTAGCGGTTGCACCTCCAGCCATCAGACATCACACAATTTTGTTTGTGGGAAAACACCTTTTAGATTTGGAGGGTTCATTCTTTTAGATTGTAAGCTCCTAGGAGCAGGGCTTAAGATTTGGTGGAACCCTTAGGAAATGGCGGGATCCTCTCTTTAGCGTTAGGCGTCCTGGTAATAATTGATTGTGAACTGTCGGAGAGGATTCCTTTAGTTACATTGTAATGTAGACGTGTCACATTGTATTGGATGTTATAACCAGACTCTGCTTTATGTCCAGATGCAGTAGGCAGACGATCGATCTGATCCAGGGTGATCTCCGATCGCCACATATGGGGTCAGGAAGGAATTATTTTTCCCCTTAGAGACAGATCTCCGGGGGTTTTCTTCGCCTTCCTCTGGATCACTGGGTTGTGGCTCTTACCTCAGGACCTTACAATGAGAATTGTCCTTTGTGACAATCGCTGGACGGTCAGATTGACTGTCACCAGGAGTTTACACTCCCCAGGTCCTGAATTAAGAGCCACAACTCTCATCATTTAATAAAATAGAGAAAGTCATTCTTTTTATGACACTTCTGCTTATTGCTAAAAACCACCGTCTCTCGTGTCGTTATTCTCCGGGATTCTTCCATAACACGGGTGTAATATAATAGAGGAGGGGGCAGATTTATGTAGACCAGCGTTCCATAGACCAGTCTGAAACAGAAGTGTCTCGGAGTAAAGCGCGGCCACATTTCTAAGAGGTCCAAGTCTCTGAATAAATTTGGCGCATTTTGGTCTGTTTTAGAGTCAGGAAAGAAAGCGAAGATTT
Organism: Rhinoderma darwinii; assembly: GCF_050947455.1. NCBI lineage: Eukaryota > Metazoa > Chordata > Amphibia > Anura > Rhinodermatidae > Rhinoderma > Rhinoderma darwinii. The sequence goes on from NW_027464116.1 coordinate 111,249, forward strand.
ACTCTACAATCTGCAGTATCTTCTGTGGTAAGAATTAGTAAATGTGTCAGACCTATGGCGGCCCCGGCCCTTTACAATTAATCCCGTCTAATGTTCAAAAGTAGTGAGAGACTAGAAAAGCTGCAGATTTTATCACAAATAGGGCGTGCGCCAACATTGCGTCATTTCTACACCAGAAAGCGGACGTCATTCCACTGATAAATTCCCCCAGGATCATTGGTAACCCCCATATTATCTGGAGCAGAACCGGCCAGTCCTCACTCCAACATCCACCATGTCCTGCAGTTTACAGTATTCAGCCAAGGATTTCCACCTTTTTACCATAAAAATACCGACCAGGGTAAATACGGGCGGTGGTTTTCAGGGGTGGCTTAACACAGAGTTTGATTTGAAGGCGGGAGCCCGAAGAAGAGCCGAAGGGGCCAGGTTTGAGCAAAACATTTTTCAGCAAAAAACGTCTAATATGTGTAACGTCCGCGGCCGATCGTTCCTACTTACCCCCCTAACGACCGCGACTGAAGACTACCTAGTGCTGACCAACATCTCCTTCCTAGGAGATGCCACTACTCTGTCATGTCCGTGCCTGCGGTCCATCAGCGCCACTCTCCCCATGACAGCCGCAGCCACGAGACGGCGAGCGCTGGCCTGTCTCCTTCCCACGAGACGCCAGCACTCGCTTCCACTTACCTCAGCCAGATCCCGTATGGTGCGCGCGCACGCTCCTGCCCGCTCTTAAAGGGGCGGCGCGCGCTTCAGACTTTGATGAAGCATCAGGCCGTGAGTATCCTGGACTATAAGAGGGGTCCAGCCCCCTGCTTCGATGCCTAAGCGTTGTTGTTGTTTCCCTAGTTTGTCTATGCAATGGTCTCCTAGTGTGTTCCTGTTCCTGTTCCTTGCATTCCATACCGTCCTTGTCGATTACGCTCATGACATGGACCCCGCTGGTCGATTCAAGACCATGACGACGTCTCAAGAGATGCGGGCGGATATGCTGGACCTCCGGTCTCGACAGGATCGACTCCTCCAGGCGTTGAACATTCTTGCATGTCTGCAGGAGGCACAAGCTGCCGTTCCTCCTACTACACCTCCTGGCAGTGTTGATCCTCAGACTTCACCTCTTGGCAGTGTTGACCCGCGTGTTTCTTTGCCACTTCCGGACCGCTGTGATGGAGACGCAAGTGCCTGTCATGGATTTTTGAATCAGTGCCAGATCCACTTCAGTCTGTATAGTAGGACATTTTCGTCTGATGGCGCAAGGGTCGCTTTCATCATCTCTCTCCTCACTAGCAAGGCTCTTGCATGGCCAGTGGCGGATTATCATTAGTGCGGTTCGGGCGGCCGCCCGGGGCCCGAGGCTCCCAGGGGGCCCATAGCCACCCTAACCCCCTCATGCCCAGTGGCGTTGCTAGCACCGGAGGGAGCCCAGGTGCCAGGACCGCACCTGTTATGAGACGAGGGGAGCTTCGCTCCTACTTAGCAGCCGGGGTCTGTGCTGCTTTAGAAGCTCCCCCTCCAGCCCCCCTTCCCTGCTCTAAACATCTCTCCTCCTGCTGCTAGCTGTCGGGACATGGGGGAGGGGAGACTGTCGGCGGGCTCTGTGTCGGGCTGTGAGCAGGAGAAGAGCTGCAGTGAAGACTCACAAATATCCTACATAAAAGGTAAGTGCATGTGTGTTTACAATGTGTACTTTATATGTGTACAATGTGCATACTTGTGTGTATTTTATATGTGTATAATGTGCATACTCGTGTGTACTTTATATGTGTACAATGTGCATACTCGTGTGTGTCTGTGATGTGTATAATGTGCATACTCGTGTGTCTGTGATGTGTATAATGTGCATACTCGTGTGTGTCTGTGATGTGTATAATGTGCATACTCGTGTGTCTGTGATGTGTATAATGTGCATACTCGTGTGTGTCTGTGATGTGTATAATGTGCATACTCGTGTGTGCGTGTATGTATATATATATATGCATTTTTGCTGCAGAAAATGGTGCATATTTTGCTGCGTTTTTCTCAATGTTGGGGGATGGTGACGTCTCCTCTGAAAAAACGCATCAATTCAGTCCACTTTCCGCAGCAGAAATTGACATGCTGCAGTACCAGAAATACGCACCGCAGGACAAAATGTCTGGTCGGAAATTTTACGCAGCGTCTGGATGAGATTTGGTAAATCTCACTCACTTTGCTGCTACCGTATTCTGCGTATTTTCCGGCCGGAAAATACGCAGCAATTCCGTTAAGTGTGGACAAGCCCTAATACAGTAGCAGCAGAGTAGATTAGATGTGAACAATTCTCATCACACGCTGCGTAAATGATAAGTGGGGAAAAAAAAGCTCAGAAATTGACATGCGGTGCGGTTTTTTATTCCGCAGCATGTCAATTATATTTGCGTAAACGCTGCTCATTTGTTTCGGGTTTTCCCCATTTAATTCAATGGGGAGGTAAAACCTGCAACAGATAGAAGATGTTATGTAAAAACACAATTTAGAAAAAATAAAAATCTTATACTTGCCCAGAACTCTGTTTCTTCGTCCGGGCCGGCCTCCTGGGATGAAGTTTCACCCCATGTGACCGCTGCAGCCAATCACAGGCCAATCACAGGCTGCAGCAGTCATATGGGATAAAATGTCATCCCAGGGCTGCAATGTAGCGACGCTGTGTAGCACTATATACAAGGGGGGGAACGCTGTGTGGCACCATATATAAGGGGGGGGGGGGAGCGCTGTGTGGCACTATATATAAGGGGGAGTGCTGTGTGATGCTATCTATAGGGGGCTGTGTGACGCTCTCTACAGGGGGTTGTGTGTGTGTGGCGCTATCTACAGGGGGGTGTGTGTGTGGCTCTATCTACAAGGGGTGTGTGTGTGTGTGGCTCTATCTACAGGGCGGTGTGTGTGGCTTTATCTACAGGGGGGTGTGTGTGTGGCTCTATCTACAGGGTGTGTGTGTGTGTGTGGCTCTATCTACAGGGCGGTGTGTGTGGCTTTATCTACAGGGGGGTGTGTGGCGCTGTCTACATGGGGGGTTGGCGCTGTGTCCCTGCACAGTGTGATACTGTCAGTATGTAGGGACACAGCCCTGTGAAAGGGGAATCGTAACACCTATTTGTTAATGCTTGTACAAAAAGGTAGCGTTAGCAATAGTTACGGTGCGGCAGGGTGGCGGTGGAGAAGGGGGGGCCCAAGTTTGGGTAACAGCCCAGGGCCCATGGTCTTCTTAATCCGCCACTGTTCATGGCCGAACCTAATCTGGGAGAGACAAGGACCAGAAACCCGTGACTTTCAGGGCTTCCTCCGGACTTTTCGGATGGTGTTTGAGGAGCCTGGACGGGTCTCATCTGCAGCGGCCTCTTTGATTAACCTACGCTAAGGAGACACCTCCGTGAGTGAGTACGCCATCCACTTCTGCACACTGGCGGGAGAGCTGTTATGGAACAATGAGGCTCTGGTGGCTGCATTCTGGCATGGACTGGCTCCTAAAATGAAGGACGAATTTACCGCTCGAGATCTGCCGCCTACCCTGGATGACCTCATCCTTCTATCCGCCCAGATTGATATACAAATCCGAGAACGCCTCCAAGAGGTTAGTCGGGAAAGAGGCCTTCCCATTCTGGCTCCTACTTTGCAGCAACCCCTGCTGTCCCAAAGCCTAGAGTTGCTAGGAGTGACAACCTTGGGTAAGAAAGGACTTCCGTCTAAATTGTCTATACCTGTGACCATAGTGTCCGGCGAGAGAACGCATCAGATCTCTGCGTATCTGGACTCTGGATCCGCTGATAATTTCATCCGTAGAGACCTGGTGAACCTTCTTCAATTACCCACCACCCCCCTGGAGAGGCCGTTGACAATTGCTTCAGTAAACGGACTACCTCTGCCAGACCCAGTTATAGCTGTGACCAAGCCGCTGAGGCTCCAAGTAGGGGCCCTACACTCCGAAATTCTGCCTTTCTATGTCCTGCCCAAAGCTGATAACCCTGTGTTGCTGGGCCTGCCCAGTGGGTCCACAAACCTTACGTGACATACTCACTGCCGCTCTGCTCTGCAGCGGCTTCTGGCATGCGCATGCGTGCTCTCGCCCGGCCTTAACGTGCCAGCGCGCCCACATGAATAGAGTTACTATTTAGCCCTAATCACTCTGGACAATAAGAGGGGTTCTACCCTTCCACTTATTGCTTGAGCATTGTTTGTATACCTATGTTAGTCTTGCAAATGGTACATTAGTGGTATCCTGTTCCCAGTGTTCCTGTGTCCTGCTACCTGTATCCTCTGTCCCGTGCTGTATTTGTTCCTGTGCTGTCTCTAGTGTTGGAGTCGTGTTGTGCCGTCTATAACCCCTGCATGACTGTATACGGCCTCTTAGGCTGTCATCTGCGGCCTGCAGGACACCGTAGCTCCCTCAGGAGAGGAGCGAGCAGGCTGAAGAATAAGCGGCAAGGTGCTAGAAGTGGCTCTACTACGGAACCCCGGCTCTGGGGAAGCCCCTGACATCACTGTCTATGTGGGTGTGTGGCAGTATCTACAGAGGGTACTGTGGCAATATCTACGGGTAGCTCTCTGGCAGTATCTACAGAGGGCACTGTGGCATTATCTACGGGTAGCTCTCTGGCAGTATCTACAGAGGGCACTGTGGCATTATCTACGGGTGGCTGTCTGGCAGTATCTAGAGAGGACACTGTGACATTATCTACAGGTGGGTGTGTGGCAGTATCTGCAGAGGGCACTGTGGCATTATCTAATGATGGGTGTGTGGCAGTGTAACGGCTTCTGCACCGTTCCCCGCCGTCCCCACGGCCTCTGCTCCGGTTCTGGCGCACTCCAACACCAGCTTACAATGCCTGCCGTCTGCCTTGACCTATTGCTGCCATACCCATTACGATGTCTGCTGCCTGCCATGACCTATTGCTGCCATACCCGTTACGACGTCTGCCGCCTGCCTTGACCTATTGCTGCCACACCTGTTACGACGTTTGCTGCCTGTCCTGACTTCTGCCTATCCATCCGACCGCCTCTACCCGCTGTGCCAAGCGTTGCCTGGATTCCAAGCACCATCTCCCAGACGACACCGAGGATCCACGAACAAACCGGTGAGAACAGTTATAGGTTGAACAAGCCATGGATCCCCTTGACACAGCCCTGCCTGACACGGCTGATATGGCTCAGCAGCTTTCTAGACAACGAGTCTGCCAAGATCAGCTGTTTCAGCTACTGCAGAATGTATCCACTCGTTTGAACGAACTAGCGCCTCCGGCGCCTCCAATACCACCACCACCACCACCGCAAGGTCCTGTCTACAGTCCTGGACTACACCTACCTACGCCTGCCTGCTATGAGGGAGACCCCAAGACCTGCAGGGGATTTGTTAACCAATGCACCATCCACTTTGTAGTCATGGCACATCATTTTTTCCTCAGACCGGGCTAAGGTGGTCTAGATCCTGTCCCTGCTGTCTGGTGAAGTGCTGGCTTGGGCATCGCCCTTGTGGGAGAGAAACGACCCCATCATGTACAACATTCAGAACTTTCTCTCCACGTTTAAAAGGGTGTTTGAAGAACCGGGTTGAGCCTCTTCTGCAGCTTCCTCTCTACTCAAGCTCCGGCAAGGAACCTCCACTGTAGGCCAATACGGCATTCAATTCCGCACCTTGGCTACTGAACTCCAGTGGAATAATGAGGCTTTGGTATCGACCTTCTGGGAGGGTCTGGCGGGCCGAATCAAGGATGAACTTGCTGGCCGAGACCTTCCACCGTCCTTGGATGACTTGATTACTCTAGCTAATCGTATAGATATACGTTTTCGTGAGCGACAACGAGAATCTGCTCGAGGCAATCGGACATCACGGTTGGCACAAACCTTCCAAAGACCTCTTCTGGCCTCATCTTCCTCCCGGTCGGACGAACCCACGCAGGTGGAGAGAACAAGACTCACGCCCGAGGAACGCCAGAATAGACGCAAGTTAAATTTATGTTTGTATTGTGGTGGAAAAACGCACTTCCTCAGAGACTGTCCAGTGAGGCCGGAAAACTCCAACGCCTAGGGCAAGTAGGAGAGGCTACCCTAGGTGGAATACCTTCCTCTCAGAAGATGACCATACCAGCGAAGCTGTCCTTTGCAGGAACCACTTTCGACATTTAAGCCTTCCTAGATTCCGTATCCGCTGGGAATTTTCTGTGCCAGTCCTTGGTAAATCGCTACCAAATCCCAGTGCAAAGACTAACCAAACCGTTATCCATTGCTTCTGTAGATGGGAGGCTTCTGCATGAAACTATTTATCTCGTCACTGAGCCCATTCTCCTGTTAACTGGGGCACTGCACCAGGAACGTATCTCCTTCTATGTGTTAAAGAACTCTCTGAACCCTTTGCTTCTGGGTCTACCGTGGTTGCAGAAGCACTCTCCCGTTATTGACTGGACTGGAGGTCAAATTACCCGTTGGAGTGACTTCTGTCACCAACATTGTCTACAATCTATTTGCCCACCCATGCCTCAGTCTACAGAACCCAACTCAGCAGGACTTCCTACTCCATACAAAAGCTTCTCTGATGTCTTCTGTAAACAACAAGCTGAATCGCTGCCTCCTCACAGGCCATACGACTGTGCCATAGACCTGGTCCCCAACGCCACGCCTCCCAGAGGTCGAGTCTATTCTTTGTCCTTGCCCGAGACTGAGGCCATGTCTCGGTATGGCCAAGAAAATCTGGAGAGAGGATCCGTAAGTCCTCCTCTCCTGCCTGTGCAGGGTTTTTCTTTGTGGGAAAAAAAGACGGCTCCCTGCGTCCTTGTATTGATTACCGAGGATTGAATAATATCACGTTAAAGAACAAGTTCCCGTTACCATTGATCTCAGAACTCTTTGACCATCTACAGGGGGTGAAAATCTACACCAAACTAGACCTTCGTGGAGCCTATAATCTCATCCGTATCTGCGAGGGAGACGAATGGAAAACCGCCTTCAATACTCGTGATGGGCATTTTGAATACCTTGTCATGCCCTTCGGACTTTGTAATGCTCCTGAGGTTTTTCAGGCCTTTGTTAATGACATTTTTCGGGATCTGTTGTACAGCTGTGTGGTGGTATACCTAGACGACATTTTAATCTTTTCTCCCAATATTTAAACTCATCGTGTGCATGTGCGCCAAGTGTTACAGCGTCTGAGGCAAGCTAGAGAAATGCCTCTTCGAGAAAACCAGCCTGCCTTTCCTGGGGTATGTAATTTCCGAAAAGGGGCTTCAAATGGATCCAGCCAAGCTGTCCTCAATTCTCAACTGGCCTCATCCGCTAGGACTCAAATAGGACCTACGCGTGGGCAATGGGCGGCTGAAAAGCTCCAGGAATATGCTAGGGGAGAGGGGCAAGATGGCGGCCGCTCCCCTCTGCCTCCGCGTGCTCGTAGATCTGATGGTGCGGCTAAATCTGCAGCTGCAGGCGCTTCAACAGCGGGAGAGACTGCACCCACCCTACAGGAAGTCTCTGAGATGTTGCTCCAAGCCATCTCGTCCTGCAAAACTTTGTTGACAGCTAAGCTGGAAGAGGTCAGAATTGATATAGGCCTGCTTAGGCAGGATATGCATAATCTGCGTGAGAGATTGACACATGCTGAGGAACGTATATCGGGTGTGGAAGATAGAGTGGCACCTGTACCGGAGGCGATTGCGGCATTAGAGACTGCGGCTGAACTCTGGAAGAAAAAATCCGACGATTTAGAAAACTGGCTGCGACGAAATATCCTCAGAGTCCTAGGTTTACCGAAGAAGGTGGAGGGTCAGAACCCGATAGAATTCATCTTAAAATGGCTGCGTGATTTATGCGTTTTTTTCTGCTGCGTTTGCTGTGGAGCGGTGAAACAGAGTTCCGGCGAGACCGTTACATTATCTACAGAGGGCACTGTGGCATTTTCTACGGATGGCTGTCTGGCAGTATCTACAGAGGGCACTGTGGCATTATCTGCAGGTGGGTGTGTGGCAGTATCTGCAGAGGGCACTGTGGCATTATCTATAAGTGGGTGTGTGGCAGTATCTACAGAGGGAACTGTGCAGGGGCGTAACTAGGAAAGACTGGGCCCCATAGCAAACTTTTGACTGGGCCCCCCCTCCCCTGGGTGTCACACAACCCCCCCCCCTTGTAGATAGTGCCTTTTTTACAGCCCCCCCTCTGTAGATAGCGCCATACAGCCCCCCCCCCTCTGTAGATAGCGCCATACAGCCCCCCTGTAGAGAACGCCATACAGCCACCCCCCCCCCCTGTAGGGAACGCCATACAGCATCCCCCCTCCCCAAAAAATGCGACCTACAGCGTGTCCTACAAAATACATGTATCCCCTCTCATCAGGATAGGGGATACATGAGTGATCGCTGGCAGCGATAGGGAGAACGGGGGACTGAAAGTCCCCTGAACTTCTCCATGACTAACCTCTGACGTCTGCCATGCGCACAAGCACGACCGGCGCTCCATTCATTTCTACGGCGCTGCCGACACAGACCCCGGAAGTCCGAGGTTTGTGATGGAGAACTTCAGGGGACTTTCAGTCCCCCGTTCTCCCTATCAATGCCAGCGATCACACATGTATCCCCTATCCTGTGGAGATCCTGTGGAGAGGGGATACATGTCCTGTGGAGAGGGGATACATGTCTTTTGCTCTATTTTGTGCCTTCACGACCAGACACCGTTTACCCATTTTTAGCACGTGTTAGTTAAATGGCTATAACTTTTTTATTTGTTGGGCTAACGACATGATTTTTGCGACGTTTTTTTCTGTAGATAATGCAGGTTTCTTTTTTTATCATTTTTATACACAAGTTTTTTGCTATTTTAGAATTTTTATTCATAAAGTTTGAAAATAATAGTAAAAAAATAAGCTTTTTTATGTTTCAGCTATTTTTTTGGTAATAACATAGTTTTACCCTAAAATAGACCTTTTATTTGTGATCGTCATTGTCTACCGTAAATTTCTATATATTACATGTCTATATTAGGGTAATTGGGTCAGCGCTAGCGTTACAACAATGATTGGCAGGGGGAACGTTTTTTTTTGGGGTGGGTATTTTATGTGCATTTATTATTTAATTTTTTTTTGCACTTTACTTTACTATTTTTTTATTACTATGGTCTGTCCCCCAAAGGTCAAAGAAGACCTTTGGGGAACTTTATATATATTTTTTCTTTCTTTTACACCATCTTTTCCACTGTAACTGGAGATGCACGGCAGCCCCAGTTACAGGGGAAATCAGCCCTCTCATAGTGACGATTGTCACTAATAGGGCTGTGCTGGGTCTAGTAAGACCCAGCAGCAGTCTGTCAGTAACGGCACCCGGCGATCATGTGACCAGTCACATGATCACCGGGAGGAATAGAGACAGCACCGCTCCTGCTGCTGTCTCTATTCCTGTACACAGCGCGCATTCAGCGCTGTGTACAAGTGATCAGAGAAGACAGAAGCAGCGAAAGCTGCTTCTATCCTCTCCTCAGGGTCCCCGGCAGTCACTGACAGCCGGAGACCCGACATTCAGCTGCCCGATCGCGCGGGCAGCAAGTTAAAACCCGAGCCGTAGAAAGTCTATGGCTCGGGTTTTAAGGACCCGTCCCTGACCGCTGGCCGTAAAAATACAGCCAGCGGTCGGGAACCAGTTAATGGCAGAGCGGGGAGATACCTCCCTGCTCTGCCGAAGTGTTCAGTGGCGTCCCGCTGTAGCAGCCATAGCGGCTGCTAACGGAGCCTCCGGCCATGGTGGGGGCCCGTGCCGGCAGGCGACACGGGCCCCCTCATGCCGCGGGCCCCGTAGCAGCCGCTACTGCTGCTACGGCGGTAGTTACGCCACTGGAACTGTGGCATTATCTACGGGTGGCTCTCTGGCAGTATCTACAGAGGGCACTGTGGCATTATCTATGGGTGGCTGTCTGGCAGTATCTGCAGAGGGCACTGTGGCATAATCTACGAGTGGCTGTCTGGCAGTATCTACAGAGGGCACTGTCACATTATCTACGGGTGGGTGTCTGGCAGTATCTACAGAGGGCAATGTGGCATTATCTACGGGTAGGTGTGTGGCAGTATCTGCAGAGGGCACTGTGGCATTATCTATAAGTTGGGTGTGTGGCAGTATCTACAGAGGGCACTGTGGCATTATTTACGGGTGGCTCTCTGGCAGTATCTGCAGAGGGCACTGTGGCATTATCTATGGATGGCTGTCTGGCAGTATCTACAGAGGGCACTGTGGCATTATCTATGGGTAGGTGTGTGGCATTATCTTCAGTGGGCACTGTGGCATTATCTGTTATGGAATCACTGGTTGCACATTTCCCAAAAGGCTGCTGGCTGAAAAATAAGCGTCAGGGTGCTAGAAGTGGCTCTGCTCCGGAAGCCCGGTTCTGGGGAAACCCCTGACATCCCCGTCTATATACAGTATGGACAGTGATGTCAGGGGCCTCCCCAGACCCGGAGTCGCAAAGCATAGCCTATACTAGCGTCATATATGGACAGTGATGTCAGGAGCATAGCTGGAATTCCAGGCAGAGTGCTAGAAGCGGCTCTGCTCCGGGACTCAAGGCCCTGGGCAAGCCTCTGACATCACTGTGACGTCAGGGGCTCGTCCTGCATAGGAATCCCCGGTCAAAGCATAGGCAACACTCTGGCTGGGGATTACACTCCTAGAGGGAGCCCCAATGGAGCTATCTACTGGTGCGGCATTATATCTACTGAGGGCACTGTGGCATTATCTACGTGTGGCTGTCTGGCAGTATCTACAGAGGGCACTGTGGCATTATCTACGGAAGGCTGTCTAGCAGTATCTACAGAGGGCACTGTGGCATTATCTACGGGTGGGTGTCTGGTAGTATCTACAGAGGGCACTGTAGCATTATCTACGTGTGGCTGTCTGGCAGTTTCTACTGAAGGCACTGTGGCATTAACTACGGGTGGCTGTGTGGCAGTATCTACAGAGGGCACTGTGGCATTATCTACGGGTGGCTTTCTGGCAGTATCTGCAGAGGGCACTGTGGCATGATCTACGGGTGGCTGTCTGGCAGTATCTACAGAGGGCACTGTGGCATTATCTACGGGTGGGTGTCTGGTAGTATCTACAGAGGGCACTGTAGCATTATCTACGGGTGGGTGTGTGGCAGTATCTTCAGAGGGAACTGTGGCATTGTCTATAAGTGGGTGTGTGGCAGTATCTACAGAGGGCACTGTGGCATTATCTACGGGTGGCTCTCTGGCAGTATCTGCAGAGGGCACTGTGGCATTATCTACGGATGGCTGTCTGGCAGTATCTACAGAGGGCACTGTGGCATTATCTATTGGTGGGTGTGTGGCATTATCTACAGAGGGCACTGTGGCATTATCTATGGGTGGGTGTGTGGCATTATCTACAGCGGGCACTGTGGCATTATCTGTTATGGAATCACTGGTTGCGCATTTCCCAAAAGGCTGCTGGAGACTGTCGGGAGTAAGCGTGCAAATAAGACCGCAACCCCTAATCCGTCACAACTCTGATGGACAGAGTCTAAGGCTACTCTGAGTTATTTGCCAGAGCCCACCGCAAGGCGGGATGGTTTATGCTGCAGAGAGCCCAGGTTGTTCTAACAGAGATCAGTGTTGGATAAGGGGGGCAGTGCAGGCAATACCTGAACAGGTAACTAGACAGCCCCAGTGTAACAGAAAGTCCCAAAGAGAGCGAGTGGACATCAGGAACAGCAGAAGCCAGAACCAGCCAGATAATGTCTCCTGCTCTCTGTACCTTTATTTAAAACTAGCATAGTAGGCGCGGAGCGGGGGATGTGGCGGGGCAATGGGAGGGCCAGAAAATAAAATATTACAGCGCTGGAATCAAGAGGACACCAGGAACAAGGGGAGGAATGTGGTTTAAAAATGACAAAACATGACGGTTTCTCATTAGGGCGAGCACCCATACAAATCAGTGAAGGGTAACTAAACGTTCCACAAACTTCTGACACGTCATAGTGACATGTCAGAAGATTTAATTGTAGGGGATCCAACACTGAGACCCCCACCAATCCTAAAACGAAGCGGCAGAAGAGCTCCTTTGAGAGCTGAGCAGCTTAATTTCTGTTCATCTTTTTCCGGAATGCCGATGTATCGGAGTACGGGTTCATAGACTTTCTATTGAGTCCGCACTCAGATATACTGATTTCCGGAAAAAGCCGAACACTTCTGCCGCTTAGTTTTAGCGATTGGTGGGGGTCTCAGTGCTAGGACCCCCTCCAATAAAAACTTCTGAAATGTCACTATGACACGTCAGAAGTTTGTCGGAAGTTTAGTTACCCTTTAAGAATTTACATAACATAAGACAGAATGGCAATCCCACCAACAAAATGGATGACATTCGTTTAAATATTGGAAACTTTATTAATATTTAACAATGGCATCCTTTACACCAAAAGACATTACAAGACCACATGACACGTGAACATTCCATGACATCACTAGGTCACATGACACCTGAACATTCCATGACATCACAAGATCACATCACACCTGAACATTCCATGACATCACAATTATGTACTTGGTGTATGAAGACCATAGACTATTGGACGGCTCATTTTTACATGAAGAGACTGAAGACCTGAGGAGAGCTCTCCGCGTGACCAGCACCAAGAAAGGAAGAGAAGTCCTCCAGGTATGTAGGGAAGTTATACACCCGACATTTATGAGCTGACATATGTCCGTGCTGAGGAGATTCCAGGATCTGAACTTTCTCTATGACCATATGACCGGCGTTTCATCTACCAGTACCGGAGTATTGATTGATATCTTCTACGTCTGCTATGAGCAGGGGAAGATTTGCTCCATATTTTGTGCCAATTTCTGCCATAAGTGATGCTAAATATTTTGGTCTATGAGGGGCCCCGCTCCCGCTCTCTCCCGCTCCCGCTGTGAAACCCCGCTTACTTTTCTTGTCACTTATAAAAGTGGTGAAATCTGTGAAAAGCTGCAACTATGGCACAAATATGGCGTGCACCATAATGTGACTTTTTAAACGCCATAAAAGTGGCGTAGAGCATTTGATAAGTTTCCCTCACTGGATTATTCATGTCTATTATTGTGTATATATGTAATTACATATTTATTCTGGGTGATATATATACTGGTTGATATGTATACTGGATGATATGTATACTGGGTGATATGTATACTGGGTGATATGTATACTGGGTGATATATATATACTGGGTGATATGTATACTGGGGTATATGAATAGTGGGTGATATGTATACTGGGTGATATGTTCACTGGGTTATATGTATACTGGATGATATGTATACTGTGTGATATGTATACTGGGTTATATGTATACTGGGTGATATATATACTGGGTGATATATATACTGGGTGATATGTATACTGGGTGATATGTATACTGGATGATATATATACTGGGTGATATGTATACTGGGTGATATGTATACTGGATGATATATATACTGGGTTATATGTATACTGGGTGATATGTATACTGGGTGATATGTATTCTGGGTGATATGTATACTGGGTTATATGTATACTGGGTGATATATATACTGGGTGATATGTATACTGGGTGATATGTATACTGGGTGATATGTTAACTGGGTGATATGTATACTGGGTAATATGTATACTGGGTGATATGTATACTGGGTGCTATATATTCTGGTTAATATGTTCACTGGATGATATGTATACTGGGTGATATGTATACCGGATGATATGTACATTTGGTGATATCTGTACTGGATGATATGTATACTGGGTTATATGTATACTGGGTTATATGTATACTGGATGATATATATACTGGATTATATGTACACTGGGGGATATGTAGACTGGGGGACATGTACACTGGGTGATATGTACACTGGGTGATATGTATAATGGGTGATATGTACACTGGGTAATATGTATACTGGATGATAGGTATAATGCGTGATATGTATACTGAATGATATGTATACTGGGTGATATGTATACTGGGTGATATGTATACTGGTTGATATGTATACTGGGTGATATGTATACTGGGTGATATGTATACTGGATGATATGTATACTGGGTGATATCTATACTGGATGATATGTATACTGGGTGATATGTATACTGGATGATATGTATACTGGGTGATATGTATACTGGGTGATATGTATACTGGGTGATATGTATACTGGATGATATGTATACTGGGTGATATCTATACTGGATGATATGTATACTGGGTTATTTGTATACTGGGTTATATGTATACTGGATGATATGTATACTGGATTATATGTACACTGGGGGATATGTAGACTGGGGGATATGTACACAGGGTGATATGTATACTGGATTATATGTATACTGGATGATATGTATACTGGATGATATGTATACTGGATGATATGTATACTGGGTGATATGTACACTGGATGATATTTACATTGGGTGATATCTATACTGGATGATATGTATACTGGGTTATATGTATACTGGATGATGTGTATACTGGATTATATTTACACTGGGGGATATGTACACTGGGGGATATGTACACTGGGTGATATGTATAATGGGTGATATGTACACTGGGTAATATGTATACTGGATGATATGTATACTGAATGATATGTATACTGGATGATATGTATACTTCGTGATATGTATTCTGGATGATATGTATTCTGGGTGATATGTATACTGGGTGATATGTATACTGGGGGTTTGTTGTGAACATAAAACTGAATTGTGTTTTTTTTTCTTCTAGAACAGAAAATCTCATCAAATCAAAAGATTAAAGACACAAAGACATCAACTCAAGACTAAGACACAATCTCAAGACTAAAACACAATCTCAAGACTACGACACAATCTCAAGAATAAGACACAATCTCAAGAATAAGACACAATCTCAAGACTACGACACAATCTCAAGAATAAGACACAATCTCAAGAATAAGACACAATCTCAAAAATAAGACACAATCTCAAGACTAACACACAATCTCAAGACTACGACACAATCTCAAGAATAAAACACAATCTCAAGATGAAGGCTCAATCTCAAGAATAAGACACAATCTCAATACTAAGACACAATCTCAAGACTACGACACAATCTCAAAACTAAGACACAATCTCAAAACTACGAAACAATCTCAAGAATAAAACACAATCTCAAGAATAAGACACAATCTCAAGAATAAGACTCAATCTCAAGAATAATACACAATCTCAAGAATATTACTCAATAACAAGAATAAGACACAATCTCAAGAATAAGACACAATCTCAAGAATAAGACACAATCTCAAGAATATTACTCAATAACAAGAATAAGACACAATCTCAAGAATAAGACACAATCTCAAGAATAAGACACAATCTAAAGAATAAGAGACAATCTCAAGAATAAGACACAATCCCAAGAATAAGACTCAATCTCAAGAATAGGACACAATCTCAAGACTACGACACAATCTCAAGAATAAGACAGAATCTCAAGAATAAGACTCAATCTCAAGAATAAGACACAATCTCAAGACTACGACACAATCTCAAGAATAAGACACAATCTCAAGAATAAGACACAATCTCAAGAATAAATCACAATCTCAAGAATAAGACAATCTCAAGACTACGACACAATCTCAAGAATAAGACACAATCTCAAGACTACGACACAATCTCAAGAATAAGACACAATCTCAAGAATAAGACTCAATCTCAAGAATAAGACACAATCTTAAGAATAAGACACAATCTCAAGACTACGACACAATCTCAAGAATAAGACACAATCTCAAGAATAAGACTCAATCTCAAGAATAAGACACAATCTCAAGAAAAAGACACAATCTCAAGACTACGACACAATCTCAAGACTACGACACAATCTCAGGAATAAGACACAATCTCAAGAATGAGACTCAATCTCAAGACTAAGACACAATCTCAAGACTAAAACACAATCTCAAGACTACGACACAATCTCAAGAATAAGACACAATCTCAAGAATAAGACACAATCTCAAGACTACGACACAATCTCAAGAATAAGACACAATCTCAAGAATAAGACACAATCTCAAAAATAAGACACAATCTCAAGACTAACACACAATCTCAAGACTACGACACAATCTCAAGAATAAAACACAATCTCAAGAAGAAGGCTCAATCTCAAGAATAAGACACAATCTCAATACTAAGACACAATCTCAAGACTACGACACAATCTCAAAACTAAGACACAATCTCAAAACTACGAAACAATCTCAAGAATAAAACACAATCTCAAGAATAAGACACAATCTCAAGAATAAGACTCAATCTCAAGAATAATACACAATCTCAAGAATATTACTCAATAACAAGAATAAGACACAATCTCAAGAATAAGACACAATCTCAAGAATAAGACACAATCTCAAGAATATTACTCAATAACAAGAATAAGACACAATCTCAAGAATAAGACACAATCTCAAGAATAAGACACAATCTAAAGAATAAGAGACAATCTCAAGAATAAGACACAATCCCAAGAATAAGACTCAATCTCAAGAATAGGACACAATCTCAAGACTACGACACAATCTCAAGAATAAGACAGAATCTCAAGAATAAGACTCAATCTCAAGAATAAGACACAATCTCAAGACTACGACACAATCTCAAGAATAAGACACAATCTCAAGAATAAGACACAATCTCAAGAATAAATCACAATCTCAAGAATAAGACAATCTCAAGACTACGACACAATCTCAAGAATAAGACACAATCTCAAGACTACGACACAATCTCAAGAATAAGACACAATCTCAAGAATAAGACTCAATCTCAAGAATAAGACACAATCTTAAGAATAAGACACAATCTCAAGACTACGACACAATCTCAAGAATAAGACACAATCTCAAGAATAAGACTCAATCTCAAGAATAAGACACAATCTCAAGAAAAAGACACAATCTCAAGACTACGACACAATCTCAAGACTACGACACAATCTCAGGAATAAGACACAATCTCAAGAATGAGACTCAATCTCAAGAATAAGACACAATCTCAAGAATAAGACACAATCTCAAGAATATTACTCAATAACAAGAATAAGACACAATCTCAAGATTAAGACACAATCTCAAGAATAAGACTTAATCTTAAGAATAAGACACAATCTAAAGAATAAGACACAATCTCAAGAATAAGACACAATTTCAAGAATAAGACTCAATCTCAAGAATAGGACACAATCTCAAGACTACGACACAATCTCAAGACTACGACACAATCTCAAGAATAAGACACAATCTCAAGAATAAGACACAATCTCCAGAATAAGACACAATCTCAAGACTAAGACACAATCTCAAGACTACGACACAATCTCAAGAATAAGACACAATCTCAAGAATAAGACTCAATCTCAAGAATAAAACACAATCTCAAGAATAAGACACAATCTCAAGACTAAGACACAATCTCAAGACTACGACACAATCTCAAGAATAATACACAATCTCAAGAATAAGACTCAATTATAAGAATAAGACACAATCTCAAGAATAAGACACAATCTCAAGACTACGACACAATCTCAAGACTACGACACAATCTCAGGAATAAGACACAATCTCAAGAATAAGACACAATCTCAAGAATAAGACACAATCTCAAGAATAAGACACAATCTCAAGAATAAGACTCAATCTCAAGAATAAGACACAATCTCAAGAATAAAACACAATCTCAAGACTAAAACACAATCTCAAGACTACGACACAATCTCAAGAATAAGACACAATCTCAAGAATAAGACACAATCTCAAGAATAAGACACAATCTCAAGACTACGACACAATCTCAAGAATAAGACACAATCTCAAGAATAAGACACAATCTCAAAAATAAGACACAATCTCAAGACTAAGACACAATCTCAAGACTACGACACAATCTCAAGAATAAAACACAATCTCAAGAAGAAGACTCAATCTCAAGAATAAGACACAATCTCAATACTAAAACACAATCTCAAGACTACGACACAATCTCAAAACTAAGACACAATCTCAAAACTACGAAACAATCTTAAGAATAAAACACAATCTCAAGAATAAGAAACAATCTCAAGAATAAGACTCAATCTCAAGAATAAGACACAATCTCAAGAATATTACTCAATAACAAGAATAAGACACAATCCCAAGAATAAGAAACAATCTCAAGAATATTACTCAATAACAAGAATAAGACACAATCTCAAGACTAAGACACAATCTCAAAACTACAAAACAATCTCAAGAATAAGACACAATCTCAAGAATAAGACACAATCTCAAGAATATTACTCAATACCAAGAATAAGACACAATCTCAAGAATAAAACACAATCTCAAGAATAAGAGACAATCTCAAGAATAAGACTCAATCTCAAGATTAAGACACAATCTCAAGAATAAGACACAATCTCAAGACTACGACACAATCTCAAGACTACGACACAATCTCAAGAATAAGACTCAATCTCAAGAATAAGACACAATCTCAAGAATAAAACACAATCTCAAGACTAAGACACAATCTCAAGACTACGACACAATCTCAAGAATAAGACACAATCTCAAGAATAAGACTCAATCTCAAGAATAAGGCACAATCTCAAGAATAAGACACAATCTCAAGAATAAGACACAATCTCAAGACTACGACACAATCTCAAGAATAAGACACAATCTCAAGAATAAGACTCAATCTCAAGAATAAGACACAATCTCAAGACTACGACTCAATCTCAAGAATAAAACACAATCTCAGGAATAAGACAATCTCAAGAATAAGACACAATCTCAAGAATAAGACACAATCTCAAGACTACGACACAATCTCAAGACTACGACAATCTCAGGAATAAGACACAATCTCAAGAATAAGACTCAATCTCAAGAATAAGACACAATCTCAAGACTACGACTCAATCTCAAGTATAAAACACAATCTCAAGAATAGACACAATCTCAAGACTAAGACACAATCTTAAGAATAAAACACAATCTCAAGAATAAGACTAAATCTCAAGAATAAGACACAATCTCAAGACTACGACACAATCTCAAGAATAAGAGACAGTCAGGAAATCATGGGAAGATTAAGACGTCATCACTAGACAGAGATCAGGTTAGAATAAAGGTGTTCTCCCATAATCAACATTCATCCCTTATCCTACAGGACGGGTGATAGATATCTGATGGCTGGAAGTGCGAGCGCTGGGACCCCAGTGATCCCTAGAACGTAGGTCTATGTTTCCCCTGTGTACATGGAGTGTCAGTGCACATGCGTGACCACCGCCCCACTCACTGTCTACCGGACGGAGACCTCCGAGTTGCTCCATTGTCTGTCTGAACCTTAGTATAGCCGGGAAGGCGTACTCTGCAGTGAGAGGACAGGGAGCAGGGCTATGTCTCCATTTGGAATGTCCGTATTGGACTTGGGAGACAGTTTTAGCTTCGTCCATTTTCTGGGCAGTGAATGGAGCAGTGGTCACTCCTGTGAACTATCGCTCCATTCACACAGGGGACTCGGGGACCTGCGTTCCTGTAAACGCTGGGGTCCTAGCGCTCGCACCTCCAGCCATCTGACATCACACAATTTTGTTTGTGGGAAAACACCTTTTAGATTTGGAGGGTTCCTTCTTTTAGATTGTAAGCTCCTAGGAGCAGGGCTTAAGATTTGGTGGAACCCTTAGGAAATGGTGGGATCCTCTCTTTAGCGTTAGGCGTCCTGGTAATAATTAATTGTGAACTGTCGGAGAGGATTCCTTTCGTTACATTGTAATGAAGACGTGTCACATTGTATTGGATGTTATAACCAGACTCTGCTTTATGTCCAGATGCAGTAGGCAGACGATCGATCTGATCCAGGGTGATCTCCGATCGCCACATATGGGGTCAGGAAGGAATTATTTTTCCCCTTAGAGACAGATCTCTGGGGGTTTTCTTCGCCTTCCTCTGGATCACTGGGTTGTGGCTCTTACCTCAGGACCTTACAATGAGAATTGTGCTTTGTGACAATCGCTGGACGGTCAAATTGACTGTCACCAGGAGTTTACACTCCCCAGGTCCTGAATTAAGAGCCACAACTCTCATCATTTAATAAAATAGAGAAAGTCATTCTTTTTATGACACTTCTGCTTATTGCTAAAAACCACCGTCTCTCGTGTCGTTATTCTCCGGGATTCTTCCATAACACGGGTGTAATATAATAGAGGAGGGGGCAGATTTATGTAGACCAGCGTTCCATAGACCAGTCTGAAACAGAAGTGTCTCGGAGTGAAGCGCGGCCACATTTCTAGAAGGTCCAGGTCTTGGAATAAATTTGGCGCATTTTGGTCTGTCTTAGGCCTCGTTTACACGAGCGTGATATGTGATATGCGTGCTTTTCACGCGTGTCGTACGGACCTATGTAAGTCTATGGGGCAGTGCAGACAGTCCGTGAGTGAGTCCGCTGAAAAAAACTCACCACATGTCCTATATTTGTGCACTGTTCGCGCCTCACGCACCCATTGAAGTCAATGGGTGCGTGAAAATCACGCCGGTCACACGGAAGCACTTCTGTGGGACGAGCGTGATTCGCGCAACAGCTGTCAAACTCTGAATGTAAACAGAGAAGCACCATGTGCTTTTCTGTTTACAAACATCCAAACGGAGTGTCATAATGATGGCGGCTGCGAGAAAATCTCGCAGCCGCACATCATACGCTGATGACACACGGAGCTGTTATGTGCCTTTTGCGCACGCAAAACGCCGCGTTTTTTCCAAAGTGTCTCGGAGTAAAGCGCGGCCGCATTTCTAAGAGGTCCAGGTCTCTGAATAAATTTGGCACATTTTGGTCTGTTTTAGAGTCAGGAAAGAAAGCGAAGATTTACTCTACAATCTGCAGCGTTTTCTGTAGTAAGAATTAGTAAATCTGTCAGACCTATGGCGGCCCCGGCCCTTTACAATTAACCCCGTCTAATGTTCAAAAGTAGTGAGAGACCAGAAAAGCTGCAGATTTTATCACAAATAGGGCGCGCGCCAACATTGCGTAATTTCTACACCAGAAAGCGGACGTCATTCCACTGATAAATTCCCTAGGATCATTGGTAACCCCCATATTATCTGGAGCAGAACCGGCCAATCCTCACTCCAACATCCACCACGTCCTGCAGTTTACAATATTCAGCCAAGGATTGCCACCTTTTTACCATAAAATACTGGACAGGGTAAATACGGGCGGTGGTTTTCAGGGGTGGCTTAACACAGAGTTTGGTTTGAGCCCGAATAAGAGCCACAGGGGCCAGGTTTGAGCAAAACATTTTTCAGCAAAAAACTTCTAATATGTGTAACGTCCGCGGCTGCGGCTCATCGTTCCTACTTACCCCCCCCCCCCCCCCCGACGGCCGCGACCGCAGACTACCTAGTGCTGAGCAACATCTCCTTCCTAGGAGACGCCAGTACTCTGTCATGTCCATGGCTGCGGGCCATCAGCGCCACTCTCCCCATGACAGCCGCAGCCACGAATCGGCGAGCGCTGGACCCAGTCTCCTTCCCAGGAGACGCCAGCAATCGCTTCCACTCACCTCAGCCGGATCCCATAGGGTGCGCGAGCACGCTCGTGCCCACTCTTAAAGGAACAGTGTGCACACCGGACTTGATGAAGCATTAGGCCGTGAGTACACTGGACTATAAGAGGGGTCCGGCCCCCTGCATTCCGTACTATCATGGTCGAGTACTGTGTTGAGCCAAAGTCGTGCCGGGCCGTATACCACGCCTGACCTGCTTCACCTCGCCTGACTTCTACCTGCTGCCTAGTCCCAGCCGAGCCTGCCTTGCTACTGTCCGAGCTACCATAAGTACCCTATACGAATTATAGACATTGACCTGCGCCCTGTTGGCCAGCTGCCATAACGCCAAGGCGGTACGGCCCAGTGGGTCCACAAACCCTACGTGACAGTACGCTCAGGCCATGTACCCGGCTGGTCGATTCAAGACCATGACGACGTCTCAAGAGATGCGTGCGGATATTCTGGACCTCCAGTCTCGACAGGACCAACTCCTCCAGGCGTTGTTCATTCTTGCACGTCGGCAGGAGGCACAAGCTGCCGTTCCTCCTACTACACCTCCTGGCAGTGTTGATCCTCAGACTACACCTCTTAGCAGTGTTGATCCTCAGAGCTGTAATGGAACAATGAGGCCCTGGTGGCTGCATTCTGGCATGGACTGGCTCCTAAAATTAAGGACGAACTTGCCACTCGAGATCTGCCACCTACCCTTGATGACCTCATCCTTCTGTCCGCCTGGATTAATATACGGTTCCGAGAACGCCTGCAAGAGGTTTGACGGGAGGGAGTCCTTCCCAGCCTGGATCCTTCTTTGCAGCAACCCCTGCTGTCCTCGGATGTCGATCCTCCTAAGGAGTCTGTGATAATGGACCAGTGTAAGCTATCTACCCAGGAGAGACAACGCAGACGCACGTCTGGACTCTGTCTTAATTGCGGCCGAATTGGCCATCTTGCCCACCAGTGTCTCCAAAGATCCCAAAGCCTAGAGTTGCTAGGAGTGACAACCTTGGGTAAGAAAGGACTTCCCTCTAGATTGTCCATGCCTGTGACTATAGTGTCCGGCAAGAGAACGCATCAGGTCTCTGCGTTTTTGGACTCTGGATCAGCTGCTAATTTAATCCGTAGAGACCTGGTGGACCTTCTTCAATTACCCACCACCCCTCTGGAGAGCCCGTTGACAGTTGTTTCAGTAAATGGACTACCCCTGCCAGACCCAGTTATAGCTGAGACCAAGCCGCTGAGGCTCCAAGTGGGAGCCCTTCACTCCGAACTTCAGCCGTTCTATGTCATATCCAAAGCTGTTAACCCTGTGTTGCTGGGCCTGCCTTGGCTCCGACTGCATGCCCCAGTCCTGGACTTGAATTCTGGAGAGGTTCTCTAGTGGGGCCCTGAGTGTTAAAGCCGTTGCCTGGTGCAGATTAGTTCGGTTCAGCCTTCTCTGCCTCGGACATTGGCAGGATTGCCGGGACATTATGCTGTATTTTCGGACGTCTTCAGCAAGAGGGAGGCAGAGACTTTGTCTCCATATCAGGCGTATGACTGCCCTGTCGAGCTGACTCCTGATGCATCCCTTCCCCGTGGTAGGGTATTTCCTCTCTCCTTGCCAGAGACTCTGTCCATGTCCGCCTATGTAAAAGAGAAAATGGAGAGGGGCGTCATACGAAAATCTTCCTCTCCGGAAGGAGCCGGGTTCTTCTTTGTCAAAAAAAAGGTTGGCTCCCTGCATCCTTGTATTGACTACCGAGGTCTCAACCAGATCACGGTGAATAATAAATATCCATTGCCACTGATCTCTAAACTGTTTGATCGTATACGTGGTGCCAAGATGTTTTCTAAACTAGACCTGCGTGGGGCTTACAACCTAATCCGGATTAGCCAGGGTGACGAATGGAAGACTCCATTTAACACCCGTGATGGACACTATGAGTATCTAGTAATGCCCTTCGGCCTGTGTAATGCTTCCGCGGACTTCCAGGTGTTTGTTAATGACATTTTCTGTGACGTCCTCTATGTTTGTGTTGTAGTCTACCTTGATGATATCGTGATTTTCTCCCCAGATCCGGTGATGCATCAGAGACATGTCCGTCAGGTTCTGCTGCGGTTAAGGGAGAATCGTCTGTACGCCAAGTTGGAGAAGTGCCTGTTTGACAGAGATGCTCTACCCTTCCTGGGCTACATCGTCTCGGCATCTGATTGCTCGTCATTCCTGGTTGCCCACGCTGCCCAAGGACATTATGGACTTTGTTTCTTCCTGTTCAGTATGTGCAGCCAACTAGGTCACTCACTCCAGACCTGCTGGTCTGCTCCAGCCATTGCCTGTGCCCAATGCCCCCTGGCAGCATATATCTATGGTCTTTAATCCCTTCCCGCTTTGGCCACTTTTGACCTTCCTGACAGAGCCTCATTTTTCAAATCTGACATGTTTCACTTTATGTGGTAATAACGTCGTAATGCTTTTACCTATCCAAGCGATTCTGAGACGGTTTTCTCGTGACACATTGGACTTTATGTTACTGGCAAAATTTGCTCGATATGTTCAGTATTTATTGTGAAAAACACCAAAATGTAGCGAAAAATTGGCATTAGCATTTTTCTCAACTTAAATGTATCTGCTCGTAAGACAGGCAGTTATAACACACAAAATTGTTGCTAACTAACATCCCCCATATGTCTACTTTAGATTGGCATCGTTTTTGAACATCCTTTTATTTTTCTAGGACGCTTTGAACTTTAGCAGCAATTTCTCACATTTTCAAGAAAATTTCAAAAGGCTATTTTTACAGGGGCCAGTTCAGTTGTGAAGTGGCTTTGAGGGCCTTATATATTAGAAACCCCCAAAAAGTCACCCCATTTTAAAAACTTCACCCACAAAGTATTTAAAACAGCATTTAGAAAATGTCAACCCTTTAAACTTTTCACAGGAATTAAAGCAAAGTAGAGGTGAAATTTACAAATGTCATATTTTACAAATTTCATGTTTTTTTGCAGAAATTTATTTTTAATCCAATTTTCTTTATAACACAGAATGTTTTACCAGAGAAACGCAACTCAATATTTATTGCCCAGGTTCTGCAGTTTTAGGAAATATCCCACATGTGGCCCTAGAGCGCTATTGGACTGAAGCGCCGGCCTGATAAGCAAAGGAGCACCTAGTGTATTTTGGGGCCTTATTTTTATTACAATATATTTTAGGCTCCATGTCAGGTTTGAAGGGCTCTTGCGGTGCCAAAACTGTGGAAATCCCCCAAAAGTGACCCCATTTGGGAAACTACACACCTCAAGGAAATTATCTAGGGGTATAGTGAGCATTTTGACCACACAGGTTTTTTACAGAAATTATTGGAATTAGGCCGTGAAAATTAAAATCTACATTTTTTCAAAGAAAATGTATGTTTAGCGATTTTTTTTCACTAGGACTAAAGGAGAAAAAGCTCCACAAAATTTGTAAAGCGATTTCTCCCGAGTAAAACAATATCCCACATGTGGTAATAAACCGCTGTTTGGACACACGGCAGGGCTTAGAAGGGATGGAGCCCCATTTGGCTTTTAGAGTTCACATTTAGCAGGAATGGTTTACGGAGGCCATGTCACATTTACTAAACCCCTGAGGGGACAAAACAGTGGAACCTCCCACAAGTGACCCCATTTTGGAAACTACACCCATTGAGGGGTGTAGTGAGCATTTTGACCCCACAGCTGTTTCATAGAATTTATTAGAATTGGGCAGTGAAAATAAAAACAATCCTCTTTCTTCATTAAGACGTAGCTTTAGTGCAAAATTTTTTGTTTTCTCAACAAATAAAGGAAAAAAAGAACCCAATATTTGTAAAGCAATTTCTCCCGAGTACGGCAATACCCCATATGTGGTCATAAACTGCTGTTTGGGCACACGGCAGGGCTCAGAAGGGAAGGAGCGCCATTTGGAGTGCAGATTTTGCTGAATTGGTTTCTGGGCACCAAAACAGTGGAAACCCCCCAGAAGTTACCACATTTTGGAAACTACACCCCTCAATGCATTCACCTAGGGGTGTAGTAAGCATGTTAACCCCACAGGTGTTTTGTAGAAATCAGCGTGCACTCGATGTTGCAGAGTCAAAATTTTATTTTTTCCATAGATATGCCAATATGTGGTGCCCGGCTTGTGCCACCATAACAAGACAGCTCTCTAATTATTATGCGGTGTTTCCCGGTTTTAGAAACACCCTACATGTGGCCCTAATCTTTTACCTGGACATTCGAGGAGTGAAAAAGCGTACCATGCGACATTGAGGCCTAATTTGGCGATTTACAAAGTATTGGTTCACAACTGCAGAGGTTCAGATGTGAAATAATAAAAAGAAACCCCTGAGAAGTGACCCCATTTGGAAACTGCACCCCTCAAGGCATTTATTAAGGAGTGTAGTGATCATTTTCACCCCACAGGTCTTTTCCATAAATGAATGCGCTGCGGATGGTGCAAATTAAAATTTTATATTTTTCCCTAGATATGCCATTTCAGTGGCAAATATGTCATGCACAGCTTATGCCACTGGAGACACACACCCCAAAAATTGTTAAAAGGGTTCTTCTGGGTATGACGATGCCGTATATGTGGAAGTATACAGCTGTTTGGGCACACTGTAGGGCTCAGAGGGGAGGGAGCACCATTTGGCTTTTGGAGCGTTACTGGTGTTTCCATTTATAATGTGGGGGCACATGTAAGCTGGGCAGAGTACATCAGGGGCATAGTCAGGTGGTATAATAATGTGGGGCACATGTAAGCCGGGCAGAGTACATCAGGGGCATAGTCAGGTGGTATAATAATGGGGTAAAAAAAACAATAAGATAATCCTTAGATGTGTGTTATGCTGTGAAGCAATCCTTTCTTATCCCTTTTTTGGTCCACACTCCGCACCTTTGCAGTTTGGGGAATTTTGCTGGGAAAGTGTTGTCCTGGTATAATACGGGCACAGTCGCTTCCAGCGGATATGTTTGGGCCCTCCCCTTCCTGGTTCCCTAATTTTAGGTCCTTGATAAATGTTCCCCTTTGGCCGGCACAACTACATATTTTTTATTTCCTGACTTATTGGAGCCATAACTAATTTTATTAGTAGTGGTATGGGGGCTGTTTTTTTTGCGGGACGAGCTGTAGTTATTATTGGTACCATTTTGGGGTACATGTGACTTTTTGATCACCTTTTATCCTATTTTTTGGGAGGCCAGGTAAACAAAAAACCGCAATTCTGGCATAGATTTTTTTGTTTTTTTTATACAGCGTTCACCATGCCTTATAAATTACATGTTAACTTTATTCTGCGGGTCAGTACGATTCCGGCGATACCTAATTTATAGAACTTTTTTATGTTTTACAACTTTTTGCACAATAAAACTACTTTTGTAAAAAGAATCAATTTTTTCTGTCGCCAAGTTGTGAGAACCATAACTTTTTAACTTTTTTGTCGACGGAGCTGTATGAGGGCTTGTTTTTTGCAAGACGAGCTATAGTTTTTATATGTACCATTTTTGGATACGTGCGACTTTTTGATCACTTTTTATTCCAATATTTGTAGGGCAAAGTGTCAAAAAAACAGAAACTCTGGTATCGTTTTTTAAGTTTTTTATTTACGCTGTTCAACGCGTGCAATAAATAATACAATATTTTGATACCTCAGGTTGTTATGGTCGCGGTAATACCAAATACGTATGGTTTATTTTTTTTATTTGATTGTTTTATTTTATTACTTGAAACTTTTATTGTTTTCAAACTTTTATTTTTTTCCCTTTTTTTTTACACTTTTTTATACTTTTTTTGACACTTTTTTATACTTTTTTTTTACACTTTTTCTCAAGTCCCACTAGGGGACTTGAAGTTCCAACTGTCTGATGTTTTTTTTTCTAATACATCGCACTACCTACGTAGTGCAATGTATTAGATCTGTCAGTTATTCACTGACAGCAAGCCGATTAGGCTTCGCCTCCCGGCGGTGCCTAATCGTCTTCCGTAATGGCAGAGCAGGAGGCCATTGTGTCTCCTGTTGCTATAGCAGCAGTCGCCAGTCCTAATTGCCTGTCAGGGCTGGCGATCTGCTAGTAACCGCTAAGATGCAGCGATCGCTTTCGATTGCTGCATCGAAGGGGTTAATGGCAGGGATTGGAGCTAGCCATAACATACAGCTGACTTCCACCGCTGATGATGCCGGATCAGCTCCTGAGCCAGCGCCATCTTGCCGGCGGCTATGGAAGCCGATCAGGCTCCACCGCCGGGCGGATCTTGACCGGCTTCCGTGCTAGGCAGACCGGGAGGCCAGTATTAGGCCATTGCAGCCACCGGAACCCCGGCAATTTCATTGTTGGGGTTCCGATGAGCTGCAAAACACTTAAATGCAGCACTCGTGTTTGAGGGCTTCACTTAAGGGGTTAATTACAGCCGGATGTCAGCTGTAAGATACCGCTGAGATCCGGCGATCATGGCACCGGCTCAGCTTCTGAGCCGGTATCAAACATTTGGCGTATGAATATGGCAATTTGCGGGAAGTCATAGCTTTCCATGGCGTACCCATACGGCAAATGTCGGGAAGGGGTTAATACGGACCTGCCTCTCTCTGCCGGATGCAGTACTGTCTGAGTGGTGGTGGATCGATTTTCGTTCCTCTGACCGGTCTTCCTTCTGCTCCTCAGCTGGCCAAGCTGTTCATCCAACACATCTTCCGCCTGCACGGCTTGCCGCAGCATATTGTGTCTGATCGGGGGGTTCAGTTCACCTCGAAGTTCTGGAGAGCCCTCTGCGGACTCCTCTGTGTGAATTTGGACTTTTCCTCAGCCTACCATCTTCAGTCCAATGGTCAGGTCGAGAGGATCAATCAGGTCTTGGAGAACTACCTACGCCACTTCATCTCCAAGCAGCATAATGACTGGGTGCAGCTGCTTCCGTGGGCTGAGTTCTCATATAATAATCACAGCAGCGAGTCCACAAGGAATACACCGTTACACATTGTCTACGGCCAACACCCACAAATTCCTCTCCCGGTGCCTGATACGTCCGAGGTACCTGCAGCTGACTCCACTTTTAGAGACTTCCTGCAGATCTGGCAGCAGACTCGATCCTCCATCCTAATGGCAGTCAAACGCATGAAACGGAAGGCTGACACAAGGAGAAGAAAACCTCATTTTCTCCCTGGCATGAAGGTCTGGCTGTCTTCTAGGAATATTCGACTAAGCGTGCCGTCATGCAAATTTGCTCCAAGGTTCCTCGGACCCTTCGAAATCCTACAGCAGATCAACTCTGTCGCCTACAAGCTTCGGCTCCCTCCTTCCCTCAAGATCCCCAACTTCTTCCATGTCTCCCTCCTGAATCTGGTGGTACTGAACCGCTATACCAAAACTCCTAGCCCTGCGGTTGCCTCCAGCGGTCCTTCAGACACATTTGGGGTTAAGGAGATCTTGGACACCAAAAGAGTGAGAGGAAAAACCTTTTATTTGGTGTATTGGAGGTGGTTTGGTCCTGAAGAGAGGTCCTGGGAGCAAGAGGAGAACCTTAATGCTCCTACTATTCTGAAAATGTTTTTCTCTCTCTCTGGTCCCAAGAAGAGGGGGCGTAAGAGGGGGGATACTGTCATGTCCGTGGGCCATCAGCGTCACTTTGCCCATGACAGCTGCAGCCACGAGTCAGCGAGCGCTGGCCCCAGTTTCCTTCCCAGGAGCCGCCAGCACTCGCTTCCACTCACCTCAGCCGGTTCCCGTAGGGTGCGCGCGCACGTTAATGCTAGCTCTTAAAGGGGCAGCGTGCGCACTGGACTTTGATGAAGCATCAGGCCGTAAGTACCCTGGACTATAAGAGGGGTCCAGCCCCCTGCTTCGATGTCTGAGCTTTGTTGTTGTTTCCCTGTCTATGCAATTGTCTCATAGTGTGAGCCAAAGTCGTGCCATGCTGCATACCATGCCTGACCTGCTTCACCTCGCCTGACGTCTACCTGCTGCCTAGTCCCAGCCAAGCCTGCCTTGCTGTGGTCCGAGCTGCCACAGGTACCCTCTATGAACTATAGACTTTGACCTGCGCCCTGTTGGCCAGCTGCCTTACCGCCAAGACGGTACGGCCCAGTGGGTCCACAAACCCTACGTGACATACTCACAATGATGCCATCGCTTTCTGGCATGAGCACGCGCGCTCGCGCCCGGCCTTAAAGTGCTAGCGCGCGCACATGAATAGAGTTACTAATTAGCCCTAATCAATCTGGACTATAAGAGGGGTTCTACCCTTCCACTTATTGACTGAGCGTTGTTTGTATACATATGTTAGTCTTGCAAATGGTACATTAGTGGTATCCTGTTCCCAGTGTTCCTGTGCTGTATTTGTTCCTGTGCCATCTCTAGTGTTGGAGTCGTGTTGTGCCGTCTGTTACCCCTGCATGACTCTATACAGCCTCTTAGGCTGTCATCTGTGGCCTGCAGGAAACCATAGCTCCCTCAGGAGAGGAGAGAGCAGGCTTAAAAATTAGTGTCAGGGTGCTAGAAGTGGCTCTGCTCCGGAAGCCTGGCTCTGGGGAAGCCCCTGACATCCCCGTCTATATACAGTATGGACAGTGATGTCAGGGGCCTCCCCAGACCCGGAGTCGCAAAGCATAGCCTATACTAGCGTCATATATGGACAGTGATGTCAGGAGCAGAGCTGGAATCCCAGGCAGGGTTCTAGAAGCGGCTCTGCTCCGGGACTCAAGACTCTGGGCAAGCCTCTGACATCACTGTCCATATACGGACAGTGACGTCAGGGGCTCCTCCTGCATAGGAATCCCCGGTCAAAGCATAGGCAGGCAACACTCTGGCTGGGGATTACACTCCTAGAGGGAGCCCCAATGGAGCTATCTCCTGGTGCGGCATTATATCTACGGAGGGCACTGTGGCATTATCTACGGGTGGCTGTCTGGCCTTTTTCTACTGAAGGCACTGTGGCATTAACTACGGGTGGCTATCTGGCATTATCTACAGAGGGCACTGTGGCATTTTCTACGGATGGCTGTCTGGCAGTATCTACAGAGGGCACTGTGGCATTATCTGCAGGTGGGTGTGTGGCAGTATCTGCAGAGGGCACTGTGGCATTATCTACGTGTGGCTGTCTGGCAGTATCTACAGAGGGAACTGTGGCATTATCTACGGGTGGCTTTGTGGCAGTATCTACAGAGGGCACTGTGGCATTATCTATGGGTGGCTGTCTGGCAGTATCTGCAGAGGGCACTGTGGCATGATCTACGAGTGGCTGTCTGGCAGTATCTACAGAGGGCACTGTCACATTATCTACGGGTGGGTGTCTGGTAGTATCTACAGAGGGCACTGTAGCATTATCTACGGGTGGGTGTGTGGCAGTATCTTCAGAGGGAACTGTGGCATTGTCTATAAGTGGGTGTGTGGCAGTATCTACAGAGGGCACTGTGGCATTATCTACGGGTGGCTCTCTGGCAGTATCTGCAGAGGGCACTGTGGCATTATCTACGGATGGCTGTCTGGCAGTATCTACAGAGGGCACTGTGGCATTATCTATTGGTGGGTGTGTGGCATTATCTACAGAGGGCACTGTGGCATTATCTATGGGTGGGTGTGTGGCATTATCTACAGCGGGCACTGTGGCATTATCTGTTATGGAATCACTGGTTGCGCATTTCCCAAAAGGCTGCTGGAGACTGTCGGGAGTAAGCGTGCAAATAAGACCGCAACCCCTAATCCGTCACAACTCTGATGGACAGAGTCTAAGGCTACTCTGAGTTATTTGCCAGAGCCCACCGCAAGGCGGGATGGTTTATGCTGCAGAGAGCCCAGGTTGTTCTAACAGAGATCAGTGTTGGATAAGGGGGGCAGTGCAGGCAATACCTGAACAGGTAACTAGACAGCCCGAGGGTAACAGAAAGTCCCAAAGAGAGCGAGTGGACATCAGGAACAGCAGAAGCCAGAACCAGCCAGATAATGTCTCCTGCTCTCTGTACCTTTATTTAAAACTAGCATAGTAGGCGCGGAGCGGGGGATGTGGCGGGGCAATGGGAGGGCCAGAAAATAAAATATTACAGCGCTGGAATCAAGAGGACACCAGGAACAAGGGGAGGAATGTGGTTTAAAAATGACAAAACATGACGGTTTCTCATTAGGGCGAGCACCCATACAAATCAGTGAAGGGTAACTAAACGTTCCACAAACTTCTGACACGTCATAGTGACATGTCAGAAGATTTAATTGTAGGGGATCCAACACTGAGACCCCCACCAATCCTAAAACGAAGCGGCAGAAGAGCTCCTTTGAGAGCTGAGCAGCTTAATTTCTGTTCATCTTTTTCCGGAATGCCGATGTATCGGAGTACGGGTTCATAGACTTTCTATTGAGTCCGCACTCAGATATACTGATTTCCGGAAAAAGCCGAACACTTCTGCCGCTTAGTTTTAGCGATTGGTGGGGGTCTCAGTGCTAGGACCCCCTCCAATAAAAACTTCTGAAATGTCACTATGACACGTCAGAAGTTTGTCGGAAGTTTAGTTACCCTTTAAGAATTTACATAACATAAGACAGAATGGCAATCCCACCAACAAAATGGATGACATTCGTTTAAATATTGGAAACTTTATTAATATTTAACAATGGCATCCTTTACACCAAAAGACATTACAAGACCACATGACACCTGAACATTCCATGACATCACTAGGTCACATGACACCTGAACATTCCATGACATCACAAGATCACATCACACCTGAACATTCCATGACATCACAATTATGTACTTGGTGTATGAAGACCATAGACTATTGGACGGCTCATTTTTACATGAAGAGACTGAAGACCTGAGGAGAGCTCTCCACGTGACCAGCACCAAGAAAGGAAGAGAAGTCCTCCAGGTATGTAGGGAAGTTATACACCCGACATTTATGAGCTGACATATGTCCGTGCTGAGGAGATTCCAGGATCTGAACTTTCTCTATGACCATATGACCGGCGTTTCATCTACCAGTACCGGAGTATTGATTGATATCTACGTCTGCTATGAGCAGGGGAAGATTTGCTCCATATTTTGTGCCAATTTCTGCCATAAGTGATGCTAAATATTTTGGTCTATGAGGGGCCCCGCTCCCGCTCTCTCCCGCTCCCGCTGTGAAACCCCGCTTACTTTTCTTGTCACTTATAAAAGTGGTGAAATCTGTGAAAAGCTGCAACTATGGCACAAATATGGCGTGCACCATAATGTGACTTTTTAAACGCCATAAAAGTGGCGTAGAGCATTTGATAAGTTTCCCTCACTGGATTATTCATGTCTATTATTGTGTATATATGTAATTACATATTTATTCTGGGTGATATGTATTCTGGGTGATATGTATACTGAATGATATGTATACTGGGTGATATGTATACTGGGTGATATATATACTGGGTGATATGTATACTGGGGGATATGAATAGTGGGTCATATGTATACTGGGTGATATGTTCACTGGGTTATATGTATACTGGATGATATGTATACTGTGTGATATGTATACTGGGTTATATGTATACTGGGTGATATATATACTGGGTGATATATATACTGGGTGATATGTATACTGGGTGATATGTATACTGGATGATATATATACTGGGTGATATGTATACTGGGTGATATGTATACTGGATGATATATATACTGGGTTATATGTATACTGGGTGATATTTATACTGGGTGATATGTATTCTGGGTGATATGTATACTGGGTTATATGTATACTGGGTGATATATATACTGGGTGATATGTATACTGGGTGATATGTATACTGGATGATATATATACTGGGTTATATGTATACTGGGTGATATGTATACTGGGTGATATGTTAACTGGGTGATATGTATACTGGGTAATATGTATACTGGGTGATATGTATACTGGGTGCTATATATTCTGGTTAATATGTTCACTGGATGATATGTATACTGGGTGATATGTATACTGGATGATATGTACATTTGGTGATATCTGTACTGGATGATATGTATACTGGGTGATATGTATACTGGGTTATATGTATACTGGGTTATATGTATACTGGATGATATATATACTGGATTATATGTACACTGGGGGATATGTAGACTGGGGGACATGTACACTGGGTGATATGTACACTGGGTGATATGTATAATGGGTGATATGTACACTGGGTAATATGTATACTGGATGATAGGTATAATGCGTGATATGTATACTGAATGATATGTATACTGGGTGATATGTATACTGGGTGATATGTATACTGGTTGATATGTATACTGGGTGATATGTATACTGGGTGATATGTATACTGGGTGATATGTATACTGGATGATATGTATACTGGGTGATATCTATACTGGATGATATGTATACTGGGTGATATGTATACTGGATGATATGTATACTGGGTGATATGTATACTGGGTGATATGTATACTGGGTGATATGTATACTGGATGATATGTATACTGGGTGATATCTATACTGGATGATATGTATACTGGGTTATTTGTATACTGGGTTATATGTATACTGGATTATATGTATACTGGATGATATGTATACTGGATGATATGTATACTGGGTGATATGTACACTGGATGATATTTACATTGGGTGATATCTATACTGGATGATATGTATACTGGGTTATATGTATACTGGGTTATATGTATACTGGATGATGTGTATACTGGATTATATGTACACTGGGGGATATGTACACTGGGGGATATGTACACTGGGTGATATGTATAATGGGTGATATGTACACTGGGTAATATGTATACTGGATGATATGTATACTGAATGATATGTATACTGGATGATATGTATACTTCGTGATATGTATTCTGGATGATATGTATACTGGGTGATATGTATACTGGGTGATATGTATACTGGTTTATATGTATACTGGGTGATATGTATACTGGGGGTTTGTTGTGAATATAAAACTGAATTGTGTTTTTTTTTCTTCTAGAACAGAAAATCTCATCAAATCAAAAGATTAAAGACACAAAGACATCAACTCAAGACTAAGACACAATCTCAAGACTAAAACACAATCTCAAGACTACGACACAATCTCAAGAATAAGACACAATCTCAAGAATAAGACACAATCTCAAGACTACGACACAATCTCAAGAATAAGACACAATCTCAAGAATAAGACACAATCTCAAAAATAAGACACAATCTCAAGACTAACACACAATCTCAAGACTACGACACAATCTCAAGAATAAAACACAATCTCAAGAAGAAGGCTCAATCTCAAGAATAAGACACAATCTCAATACTAAGACACAATCTCAAGACTACGACACAATCTCAAAACTAAGACACAATCTCAAAACTACGAAACAATCTCAAGAATAAAACACAATCTCAAGAATAAGACACAATCTCAAGAATAAGACTCAATCTCAAGAATAATACACAATCTCAAGAATATTACTCAATAACAAGAATAAGACACAATCTCAAGAATAAGACACAATCTCAAGAATAAGACACAATCTCAAGAATATTACTCAATAACAAGAATAAGACACAATCTCAAGAATAAGACACAATCTCAAGAATAAGACACAATCTAAAGAATAAGAGACAATCTCAAGAATAAGACACAATCCCAAGAATAAGACACAATCTCAAGAATAAGACTCAATCTCAAGAATAAGACACAATCTCAAGAAAAAGACACAATCTCAAGACTACGACACAATCTCAAGACTACGACACAATCTCAGGAATAAGACACAATCTCAAGAATGAGACTCAATCTCAAGAATAAGACACAATCTCAAGATTAAGACACAATCTCAAGAATAAGACTTAATCTTAAGAATAAGACACAATCTAAAGAATAAGACACAATCTCAAGAATAAGACACAATTTCAAGAATAAGACTCAATCTCAAGAATAGGACACAATCTCAACACTACGACACAATCTCAAGACTACGACACAATCTCAAGAATAAGACACAATCTCAAGAATAAGACACAATCTCCAGAATAAGACACAATCTCAAGACTAAGACACAATCTCAAGACTACGACACAATCTCAAGAATAAGACACAATCTCAAGAATAAGACTCAATCTCAAGAATAAGACACAATCTCAAGAATAAGACACAATCTCAAGACTAAGACACAATCTCAAGACTACGACACAATCTCAAGAATAATACACAATCTCAAGAATAAGACTCAATTATAAGAATAAGACACAATCTCAAGAATAAGACACAATCTCAAGACTACGACACAATCTCAAGACTACGACACAATCTCAGGAATAAGACACAATCTCAAGAATAAGACACAATCTCAAGAATAAGACACAATCTCAAGAATAAGACACAATCTCAAGAATAAGACTCAATCTCAAGAATAAGACACAATCTCAAGACTACGACACAATCTCAAGAATAAGACACAATCTCAAGAATAAGACACAATCTCAAGAATAAAACACAATCGCAAGACTAAAACACAATCTCAAGACTACGACACAATCTCAAGAATAAGACACAATCTCAGGAATAAGACACAATCTCAAGAATGAGACTCAATCTCAAGAATAAGACACAATCTCAAGAATAAGACTTAATCTTAAGAATAAGACACAATCTAAAGAATAAGACACAATCTCAAGAATAAGACACAATTTCAAGAATAAGACTCAATCTCAAGAATAGGACACAATCTCAACACTACGACACAATCTCAAGACTACGACACAATCTCAAGAATAAGACACAATCTCAAGAATAAGACACAATCTCCAGAATAAGACACAATCTCAAGACTAAGACACAATCTCAAGACTACGACACAATCTCAAGAATAAGACACAATCTCAAGAATAAGACTCAATCTCAAGAATAAGACACAATCTCAAGAATAAGACACAATCTCAAGACTAAGACACAATCTCAAGACTACGACACAATCTCAAGAATAATACACAATCTCAAGAATAAGACTCAATTATAAGAATAAGACACAATCTCAAGAATAAGACACAATCTCAAGACTACGACACAATCTCAAGACTACGACACAATCTCAGGAATAAGACACAATCTCAAGAATAAGACACAATCTCAAGAATAAGACACAATCTCAAGAATAAGACACAATCTCAAGAATAAGACTCAATCTCAAGAATAAGACACAATCTCAAGACTACGACACAATCTCAAGAATAAGACACAATCTCAAGAATAAGACACAATCTCAAGAATAAAACACAATCGCAAGACTAAAACACAATCTCAAGACTACGACACAATCTCAAGAATAAGACACAATCTCAGGAATAAGACACAATCTCAAGAATGAGACTCAATCTCAAGAATAAGACACAATCTCAAGATTAAGACACAATCTCAAGAATAAGACTTAATCTTAAGAATAAGACACAATCTAAAGAATAAGACACAATCTCAAGAATAAGACACAATTTCAAGAATAAGACTCAATCTCAAGAATAGGACACAATCTCAACACTACGACACAATCTCAAGACTACGACACAATCTCAAGAATAAGACACAATCTCAAGAATAAGACACAATCTCCAGAATAAGACACAATCTCAAGACTAAGACACAATCTCAAGACTACGACACAATCTCAAGAATAAGACACAATCTCAAGAATAAGACTCAATCTCAAGAATAAGACACAATCTCAAGAATAAGACACAATCTCAAGACTAAGACACAATCTCAAGACTACGACACAATCTCAAGAATAATACACAATCTCAAGAATAAGACTCAATTATAAGAATAAGACACAATCTCAAGAATAAGACACAATCTCAAGACTACGACACAATCTCAAGACTACGACACAATCTCAGGAATAAGACACAATCTCAAGAATAAGACACAATCTCAAGAATAAGACACAATCTCAAGAATAAGACACAATCTCAAGAATAAGACTCAATCTCAAGAATAAGACACAATCTCAAGACTACGACACAATCTCAAGAATAAGACACAATCTCAAGAATAAGACACAATCTCAAGAATAAAACACAATCGCAAGACTAAAACACAATCTCAAGACTACGACACAATCTCAAGAATAAGACACAATCTCAGGAATAAGACACAATCTCAAGAATGAGACTCAATCTCAAGAATAAGACACAATCTCAAGAATAAGACTTAATCTTAAGAATAAGACACAATCTAAAGAATAAGACACAATCTCAAGAATAAGACACAATTTCAAGAATAAGACTCAATCTCAAGAATAGGACACAATCTCAACACTACGACACAATCTCAAGACTACGACACAATCTCAAGAATAAGACACAATCTCAAGAATAAGACACAATCTCCAGAATAAGACACAATCTCAAGACTAAGACACAATCTCAAGACTACGACACAATCTCAAGAATAAGACACAATCTCAAGAATAAGACTCAATCTCAAGAATAAGACACAATCTCAAGAATAAGA
This sequence comes from Rhinoderma darwinii, assembly GCF_050947455.1. Lineage (NCBI taxonomy): Eukaryota > Metazoa > Chordata > Amphibia > Anura > Rhinodermatidae > Rhinoderma > Rhinoderma darwinii. The sequence continues at coordinate 149,317 of NW_027464116.1, forward strand.
CACAATCTCAAGACTAAGACACAATCTCAAGACTACGACACAATCTCAAGAATAATACACAATCTCAAGAATAAGACTCAATTATAAGAATAAGACACAATCTCAAGAATAAGACACAATCTCAAGACTACGACACAATCTCAAGACTACGACACAATCTCAGGAATAAGACACAATCTCAAGAATAAGACACAATCTCAAGAATAAGACACAATCTCAAGAATAAGACACAATCTCAAGAATAAGACTCAATCTCAAGAATAAGACACAATCTCAAGACTACGACACAATCTCAAGAATAAGACACAATCTCAAGAATAAGACACAATCTCAAGAATAAAACACAATCGCAAGACTAAAACACAATCTCAAGACTACGACACAATCTCAAGAATAAGACACAATCTCAGGAATAAGACACAATCTCAAGAATGAGACTCAATCTCAAGAATAAGACACAATCTCAAGATTAAGACACAATCTCAAGAATAAGACTTAATCTTAAGAATAAGACACAATCTAAAGAATAAGACACAATCTCAAGAATAAGACACAATTTCAAGAATAAGACTCAATCTCAAGAATAGGACACAATCTCAACACTACGACACAATCTCAAGACTACGACACAATCTCAAGAATAAGACACAATCTCAAGAATAAGACACAATCTCCAGAATAAGACACAATCTCAAGACTAAGACACAATCTCAAGACTACGACACAATCTCAAGAATAAGACACAATCTCAAGAATAAGACTCAATCTCAAGAATAAGACACAATCTCAAGAATAAGACACAATCTCAAGACTAAGACACAATCTCAAGACTACGACACAATCTCAAGAATAATACACAATCTCAAGAATAAGACTCAATTATAAGAATAAGACACAATCTCAAGAATAAGACACAATCTCAAGACTACGACACAATCTCAAGACTACGACACAATCTCAGGAATAAGACACAATCTCAAGAATAAGACACAATCTCAAGAATAAGACACAATCTCAAGAATAAGACACAATCTCAAGAATAAGACTCAATCTCAAGAATAAGACACAATCTCAAGACTACGACACAATCTCAAGAATAAGACACAATCTCAAGAATAAGACACAATCTCAAGAATAAAACACAATCTCAAGACTAAAACACAATCTCAAGACTACGACACAATCTCAAGAATAAGACACAATCTCAAGAATAAGACACAATCTCAAGAATAAGACACAATCTCAAGAATAAGACTCAATCTCAAGAATAAGACACAATCTCAAGAATATTACTCAATAACAAGAATAAGACACAATCTCAAGAATAAGACACAATCTCAAGAATATTACTCAATAACAAGAATAAGACACAATCTCAAGACTAAGACACAATCTCAAAACTACAAAACAATCTCAAGAATAAGACACAATCTCAAGAATAAGACACAATCTCAAGAATATTACTCAATACCAAGAATAAGACACAATCTCAAGAATAAAACACAATCTCAAGAATAAGAGACAATCTCAAGAATAAGACTCAATCTCAAGAATAAGACACAATCTCAAGAATAAGACAATCTCAAGAATAAAACACAATCTCAAGACTACGACACAATCTCAAGACTACGACACAATCTCAAGAATAAAACACAATCTCAAGAATAAGACACAATCTCAAGAATAAGACAGAATCTCAAGAATAAGACTCAAACTCAAGAATAAGACACAATCTCAAAACGACGACCCAATCTGAAGAATAAGACAGAATCTCAAGAATAAGACACAATCTCAAGAATAAAACACAATCTCAAGACTACGACACAATCTCAAGAATAAGACACAATCTCAAGAATAAGACACAATCTCAAGACTACGACACAATCTCAAGAATAAGACACAATCTCAAGAATAAGACTCAATCTCAAGAATAAGACACAATCTCAAGACTACGACTCAATCTCAAGAATAAAACACAATCTCAGGAATAAGACAATCTCAAGAATAAGACACAATCTCAAGACTACGACTCAATCTCAAGAATAAAACACAATCTCAGGAATAAGACAATCTCAAGAATAAGACACAATCTCAAGACTACGACACAATCTCAAGACTACGACAATCTCAGGAATAAGACACAATCTCAAGAATAAGACTCAATCTCAAGAATAAGACACAATCTCAAGACTACGACTCAATCTCAAGTATAAAACACAATCTCAAGAATAAGACACAATCTCAAGACTAAGACACAATCTTAAGAATAAAACACAATCTCAAGAATAAGACTAAATCTCAAGAATAAGACACAATCTCAAGACTACGACACAATCTCAAGAATAAGAGACAGTCAGGAAATCATGGGAAGATTAAGACGTCATCACTAGACAGAGATCAGGTTAGAATAAAGGTGTTCTGCCATAATCAACATTCATCCCTTATCCTACAGGACGGGTGATAGATATCTGATGGCTGGAAGTGCGAGCGCTGGGACCCCAGTGATCCCTAGAACGTAGGTCTATGTTTCCCCTGTGTACATGGAGCGTCAGTGCACATGCGTGACCACCGCCCCACTAACTGTCTACCGGACAGAGACCTCCGAGTTGCTCCATTGTCTGTCTGAACCTTAGTATAGCCGGGAAGGCGTACTCTGCAGTGAGAGGACAGGGAGCAGGGCTATGTCTCCATTTGGAGTGTCCGTATTGGACTTGGGAGACAGTTTTAGCTTCGTCCATTTTCTGGGCAGTGAATGGAGCAGTGGTCACTCCTGTGAACTATCGCTCCATTCACACAGGGGACTCGGGGACCTGCGTTCCTGTAAACGCTGGGGTCCTAGCGCTCGCACCTCCAGCCATCTGACATCACACAATTTTGTTTGTGGGAAAACACCTTTTAGATTTGGAGGGTTCCTTCTTTTAGATTGTAAGCTCCTAGGAGCAGGGCTTAAGATTTGGTGGAACCCTTAGGAAATGGTGGGATCCTCTCTTTAGCGTTAGGCGTCCTGGTAATAATTGATTGTGAACTGTCGGAGAGGATTCCTTTCGTTACATTGTAATGTAGACGTGTCACATTGTATTGGATGTTATAACCAGACTCTGCTTTATGTCCAGATGCAGTAGGCAGACGATCGATCTGATCCAGGGTGATCTCCGATCGCCACATATGGGGTCAGGAAGGAATTATTTTTCCCCTTAGAGACAGATCTCCGGGGGTTTTCTTCGCCTTCCTCTGGATCACTGGGTTGTGGCTCTTACCTCAGGACCTTACAATGAGAATTGTCCTTTGTGACAATCGCTGGGCGGTCAGATTGACTGTCACCAGGAGTTTACACCCCCCAGGTCCTGAATTAAGAGCCACAACTCTCATCATTTAATAAAATAGAGAAAGTCATTCTTTTTATGACACTTCTGCTTATTGCTAAAAACCACCGTCTCTCGTGTCGTTATTCTCCGGGATTCTTCCATAACACGGGTGTAATATAATAGAGAAGAGGGGGCAGATTTATGTAGACCAGCGTTCCATAGACCAGTCAGAAACAGAAGTGTCTCGGAGTAAAGCGCGGCCACATTTCTAAGAGGTCCAGGTCTCTGAATAAATTTGGCGCATTTTGGTCTGTTTTAGAGTCAGGAAAGAAAGCGAAGATTTACTCTACAATCTGCAGCGTTTTCTGTGGTAAGAATTAGTAAATGTGTCAGACCTATGGCGGCCCCGGCCCTTTACAATTAACCCCGTCTAATGTTCACAAGTATTGGGAGACTAGAAAAGCTGCAAATTTTATCACAAATAGGGCGTGCGCCAACATTGCGTAATTTCTACCTCAGAAAGCTGACGTCATTCCATTGATAAATTCCCCCAGGATCATTGGTAACCCCCATATTATCTGGAGCAGAACCGGCCAGTCCTCACTCCAACATCCACCACGTCCTGCAGTTTACAATATTCAGCCAAGGATTGCCACCTTTTTACCATAAAATATCGACCAGGGTAAATACGGGCGGTGGTTTTCAGGGGTGACTTAACACAGAGTTTGTTTTGAAGGCGGGAGCCCGAAGAAGAGCCACAGGGGCCAGGTTTGAGGAAAACATTTTTCAGCAAAAAACTTCTAATATGTGTAACGTCCGCGGCTGCGGCTCATCGTTCCTACTTACCCCCCCCCCCCGACGGCCGCGACCGCAGACTACCTAGTGCTGACCGACATCTCCTTCCTAGGAGACGCCAGTACTCTGTTATGTCCGTGGCTGCGGGCCATCAGCGCCACTCTCCCCATGACAGCCGAAGCCACGAGTCGGCGAGCGCTGGACCCAGTCTCCTTCCCAGGAGACGCCAGCAATCGCTTCCACTCACCTCAGCCGGATCCAGTAAGAGCAGCGCGCACACCGGACTTTGATGAAGCATTAGGCCGTGAGTACACTGGACTATAAAAGGGGTCCGGCCCCCTACATTCCGTACTATCCTGGTCGAGTACTGTGTTGAGCCAAAGTCATGCCGTGCTGTATACTACGCCTGACCTGCTTCACCTCGCCTGACGTCTACCTGCTGCCTAGTCCCAGCCGAGCCTGCCCTGCTGCTGCCCGAGCTGCCACACGTACCTATACGAACTATAGACGTTGACCTGTGCCCTGTTGGCCAGCTGCCATAATGCCAAGGCGGTACGTCCCAGTGGGTCCACAAACCCTACGTGACAGTACGCTCAGGCCATGGACCCCGCTAGTCGATTCAAGACCATGACGACGTCTCAAGAGATGCGGGGGCGGATATGCTAGACCTCCAGTCTAGACAGGACCAACTCCTCCAGGCGTTGATCATTCTTGCACGTCGGCAGGAGGCACAAGCTGCCGTTCCTCCTACTACACCTACTGGCAGTGTTGATCCTCAGACTACACCTCTTGGCAGTGTGGACCCGCGTGTTTCTTTGCCACTTCCTGACCGCTATGATAGAGACGCAAGTACCTGTCGTGGATTTCTGAATCAGTGCCAGATCCACTTCAGCCTGCATAGTAGGACATTTTCGTCTGATGGTGCAAGGGTTGCTTTCATCATCTTTCTCCTCATTGATTATCCTATGCCAAGGAGACACCTCCGTGAGTGAGTGCACCATCCACATCCGCACCCTGGTGGGAGAGCTGTTATGGAACAATGAGGCCCTGGTGGCTGCATTCTGGCATGGACTGGCTCCTGGCATTCTTCTGTCCACCCGGATTGATATACGGATCCGAGAACACCTCCAAGAGGTTCAACGAGAGGGAGTCCTTCCCAGTCTGGCTCCTACTTTTCAACAACCCCTGCTGTCCTCAGATGTCGATCCTCCTAAGGAGTCTGTGATAATGGACCAGTGTAAGCTATCCTCCCAGGACAGACAACGCAGACACACTTCTGGACTCTGTCTTTATTGCGGCCGCATTGGCCATCTTGTGTACCTGTGCCCCCAAAAAGCCCAACGCCTATTGTTGCTAGGAGTGACAACCTTGGGTAAGAAAGGACTTCCCTCTAGATTGTCCATGCCTGTGACCATAGTGTCCGGCGAGAGAACGCATCAGGTCTCTGCGTATCTGGACTCTGGATCCGCTGCTAATTTAATCCGTAGAGACCTGGTGGACCTTCTTCAATTACCCACCACACCTCTGGAGAGCCCGTTGACAGTTGCTTCAGTAGATGGACTACCTCTCTCAGACCCAGTTATAGCTGTGACCAAGCCGCTGAGGCTCCAAGTACGAGCCCTTTACTCCAAATTTCTGCAGGTATATGTCCTATCCAAAGCTGTTAACCCTGTGTTGCTGGGCCTGCCTTGGCTCCGAATGCATGCCCCAGTCCTGGACTGGAATTCTGGAGAGGTTCTCTAGTGGGGACCTGAGTGTCAAAGCCGTTGCCTGGTGCAGATTTGTTAGATTCAGCCTTCTCTGCCTCGGTCATTGGCTGGATTGCCGGGTCATTATTCTGTATTTTCGGACGTCTTCAGCAAGAGGGAGGTGGAGACATTGCCCCCACATCGGGCGTATGACTGCCCTATCGAGCTGATTCCTGGTGCATCCCTTCCCCGTGTTAGGGTATATCCTCTCTCCTTGCCAGAGACTCTGTCCATGTCCGCCTATGTGAAAGAGAACATGGAAAGGTGCTTCATACGAAAATCTTCCTCCCGGCAGGAGCCGGGTACTTCTTTGTCAAAAAGAGAGATGGCTCTCTCCGTCCTTGTATCGACTACCGAGGTCTCAACCAGATCACGGTGAAGAATAAATATCCATTGCCACTGATCTCTGAACTGTTTGATCGTATAAGTGGTGCCAAGATTTTTTCTAAACTAGACCTGCGTGGGGCTTACAACCTAATGCGGATTCGCCATAGAGCGCTTTTTGGGAATTGCCAATATTTACAGACAGTTTATTTTAAACTTCTCCTCACTGACTTCTCCTATATGTAACCTCACTAAGAAGGGCATGAACGCCAAGGTGTGGACACCCGAGGCAGAGTCCGCATTCAATAGCCTGAAAAGAGCCTTCACGTCAGCCTCTATCCTCCATCATCCGGATGTCTCTCTGCAGTTCTCGTTGGAGGTGGATGCATCCTCTGTCGGTACTGGTGCACTCCTGTTCCAGAGAGGTCCCAAGGGCAAGTCAATGGTATGTAGATATTTCTCTAAGCTCTTCTTTTCCGCAGAACGCAACTACTCGATTGGGGATCTGGAGTTACTAGCCATCAAATTGGCTCTGGAAGAGTGGAGACATCTACTAGATGGTGAAGCTCATCCGATCCTAATTTTTACAGACCACAAGAATCTGACCTACCTCCAGACGGCTCAATGGTTGAACCCTCGTCAGGCCAGGTGGTCACTGTTCTTTACCAGGTTCCAGTTTGAGCTCCATTATCGCCCGGCCGACAAGAATGTGAGGGCCGATGCCTTGTCCGGGTCTTTTGAGACGGAAGACACCATTGAGATTCCACAGAACATTGTTGATACGTCTTGCATTGTCTCTGTCAATCCTCTGCAAGTTGGGGACATTCCTCCAGAGAGGACTTTTGTGCGCCTGGCTGATCGTGCAAGAATCCTCTGCTGGGGACACTCCTCTAGACTGGCAGGTCACGCGGGGATCCGTCAGACCCGGGATCTGATTGCTCATCATTTCTGGTGTCCCACGCTGCCCAACGACATTATGGACTTTGTTTATTCCTGTTCAGTATGTGCAGCCAAATAGGTCGCTCACATTTCAGATCTGCTGGTCTGCTCCAGTCATTGCCTGTGCCCAATGCCCCCCGGCAGCATATAGCTATGGACTTTAATATGGACCTGCCTCTGTCTGCCGGATGCAGTACTATCTGAGTGGTGGTGGATCGATTTTTGAAGATCGCCCACTTCGTTGCTCTGACCGGTCTTCCTTCTGCTCCTCAGCTGGCCAAGCTGTTCATCTAACACATCTTCCGCCTGCACGGCTTGCCGCAGCATATTGTGTCTGATCGAGGGGGGGGGGGGAAGTTCAACCCGAAGTTCTGGAGAGCCCTCTGCGGACTCCTCGGTTTGAAGTTGGACTTTTCCTCAAACTACCATCTTCAGTCCAATGGTCAGTTCGAGAGGATCAATCAGATCTTGGAGAACTACCTACGCCACTTCATCTCCAAGCAGCATGATGACTGGCTGCAGCTGCTTCCGTGGGCTGAGTTCTCATATAATAATCACACCAGCGAGTCCACAAGGAATACACCGTTCCAAATTATCTACGGCCAACACCCACGATACCTCCGAGGTACCAGCCGCTGACTCCGCTTTTAGAGACTTCCCTGCAGATCTGGCAGCAGACTCGATCCTCCAACCTAATGGCAGTCGACCGCATGAAACGGAAGGCTGACACAAGGAAAAGAGAACCTCCTCATTTTCTCCCTGGCATGAAGGTCTGGCTATCTTCTAGGAATATTCGACTAAGCGTGCCATCATGCAAATTTGCTCCCAGGTTCCTCGGACCCTTCGAAATTCTACAGCAGATCAACCCTGTCGCCTACAAGCTTCGGCTGCCTCCTTCCCTCAAGATCCCCAACTCCTTCCATGTCTCCCTCCTGAAGCCGGCGGTTCTAAACCGCTAAACTCCTAGCCCTGCCGTTGCCTCCAGCGGCGGTCCTTCAGACACCTTTGAGGTTAAGGAGATCTTGAACACCAAAAAAGTGAGAGGAAAGACTTTTTATTTGGTGGATTGGAGGGGGTTTGGTCCTGAAGAGAGATCCTGGGAGCCAGAAGAGAACCTCAATGCTCCTACTCTTCTGAAAAAGTTTCTCTTTCGCTCTGGTCCCAAGAAGAGGGGGGATATTGTCATGTCCGTGGCTGCGGGCCACCAGCGCCACTCTCCCCATGACAGCCGCAGCCAGGAGTTGGCGAGCGCTGGCCACAGTTTCCTTCCCAGGAGACGCCAGCACTCGCTTCCACTCACCTCAGTTGGTTACCATAGGGTGAGCGTGCACGCTCGTGCCCGTTCTTAAAGGGGCAGCGCGCGCACCGTACTTTGATGAAGCATCAGGCCGTGAGTACCCTGGACTATAAGAGGGCTCCGGCCCCCTGCTTCGATGCCTGAGCATTGTTGTTGTTTCCCTAGTTTGTCTATGCAATGGTCTCCTAGTGTGTTCCTGTTTCCTGCATTCTATACTATCCTGGTCGAGTGCTGTGTTGAGCCAAAGTCGTGCCATGCTGTATACCATGCCTGACCTACTTCACCTCGCCTGACGTCTACCTGCTGCCTAGTCCCTGCCGAGCGTGCCTTGCTACTGTCCGAGCTGCCACAGGTACCCTCTATGAACTATAGACTTTGACCTGCGCCCTGTTGGCCAGCTGCCATTCTGCCAAGGCGGTACGGCCCAGTGGGTTGACAAACCTTACGTGACATACTCACTGCCGCTCTGCAGCGGCTTCTGGCATGCGCATGCTTGAGCATTGTTTGTATACCTATGTTAGTCTTGCAAATGGTACATTAGTGGTATCCTGTTCCCAGTGTTCCTGTGTCCTGCTACTTGCATCCTCTGTCCCGTGCTGTATTTGTTCCTGTGCTGTCTCTAGTGTTGGAGTCGTGTTGTGACGTCTGTTACCACTGCATGACTGTATACGGCCTCTTAGGCTGTCATCTGCGGCCTGCAGGACACCGTAGCTCCCTCAGGAAAGGAGCGAGCAGGCTGAAGAATAAGCGGCAAGGTGCTAGAAGTGGCTCTGCTCCGGAACCCCGGCTTTGGGGAAGCCCCTGACATCACTGTCTACGTGGGTGTGTGGCAGTATCTACTGAGGGCACTGTGGCATTATCTACGGGTGGCTGTCTGGCAGTATCTAGAGAGGACACTGTGGCATTATCTACGGGTGGCTGTCTGGCAGTATCTATAGAGGACACCGTGGCATTATCTACGGGTGCGTGTGTGGCAGTATATGCAGATGGCACTGTGGCATTATCTACGGATGGGTGTGTGGCAGTGTAACGGCTGCTGCGCCGTTCCCCGCCGTCCCCACGGCCTCTGCTCCGGTTCCGGCGCACTCCATCACCAACTGCTCATCCCGAGCTCGACTTTATCCGATCCGGACGCTCTGCTGGCCATGGACGGCGTCAGGTGAGTGCATCCTTTACCTCATTTCGCGGCCGTCCCTGCTTGCTCAACCAAGTTCCCCGTGAATTCCCTGTGCCCTGGTTCCCTGTTTCCATCCCTTCTGCCTTTTGTCTGGATTTCCCGTTACTGACCTCTGTTTGAACTTGACTATCCTTGTCTGCCGCCTGCCTTGACCCATTGCTGCCATACCCGTTACAACGCCTGCCGCCTGCCTTGACCTATTGCTGCCATTGCCGTTACGATGTCTGCTGCCTGCCTTGACCTATTGCTGCCATACCCGTTACGACGTCTGCCGCCTGCTTTGACCTATTGCTGCCACACCTGTTACGACATCTGCTGCCTGTCCTGACTCCTGCCTATCCATCCGACCGCCTCTACCCGCTGTGCCAAGCGTTGCCTGGATTCCAAGCACCATCTCCCAGACGACATTGAGGATCCACGAACAAACCGGTGAGAACAGTTATAGGTTGAACAAGCCATGGATCCCCTTGACACAGCCCTGCCGGACACGGCTGATATGGCTCAGGAGCTTTCTAGACAAAGAAGTCTGCCAAGATCAGCTGTTTCAGCTACTGCAGAATGTATCCACTCGTTTGAACGAACTAGCGCCTCCGGCGCCTCCAATACCACCACCACCGCAAGCTCCTGTCTACAGTCCTGGACTACACCTACCTACACCTGCCCGCTATGAGGGAGACCCCAAGACCTGCAGGGGATTTTTTAGCCTATGCACCATCCACTTTGAAGTCATGGCACATCATTTTTCCTCAGACCGGGCTATATCCTGTCCCTGCTGTCTGGTGAAGTGCTGGCTTGGGCATCGCCCTTGTGGGAGAGAAACGACCCCATCATGTACAACATTCAGAACTTTCTCTCCACGTTTAAAAGGGTGTTTGAAGAACCGGGTCGAGCCTCTTCTGCAGCTTCCTCTCTACTCAAGCTCCGGCAAGGAACCTCCACTGTAGGCCAATACACCATTCAATTCCGCACCTTGGCTACTGAACTCCAGTGGAATAATGAGGCTTTGGTATCGACCTTCTGGGAGGGTCTGGCGGGCCGAATCAAGGATGAACTTGCTGGCCGAGACCTTCCACCGTCCTTGGATGACTTGATTACTCTAGCTAATCGTATAGATATACGTTTTTGTGAGAGACAACGAGAATCTGCTCGAGGCAATCGTACATCACGGTTGGCACCAACCTTCCAAAGACCTCTTCTGGCCTCATCTTCCTCCCGGTCGGACGAACCCACGCAGGTGGAGAGTACAAGACTCACGCCTGAGGAACGCCAGAATAGACGCAAGTTGAATTTATGTTTGTATTGTGGTGGAAAAACGCACTTCCTCAGAGACTGTCCAGTGAGGCCGGAAAACTCCAACGCCTAGGGCAAGTAGGAGAGGCTACCCTAGGTGGAATACCTTCCTCTCAGAAGATGACCATACCAGCGAAGCTGTCCTTTGCAGGAACCACTTTCGACGTTCAAGCCTTCCTAGATTCCGGATCCGCTGGGAATTTTCTGTGCCAGTCCTTGGTAAATCGCTACCAAATCCCAGTGCAAAGACTAACCAAACCATTATCCATTGCTTCTGTAGATGGGAGGCTTCTACATGAAACTATTTATCTCGTCACTGAGCCCATTCTCCTGTTAACTGGGGCGCTATGTAGCGCCAATGGCCGCGGGCCGTCGAGTTTACTCACCTCCCGACGCCCGCAGCCATGGATCTGTGAGCGCTGGCCTCCGTCTCCCTCCTAGGAGATGCCAGCGCTCACTTCCGCTCCGTTTGGCTGGATCCCGTAGGGTGCGCGCGCACGCTCGCGCCCGGCCTTAAAGGGCCAGCACGCGCAATTAGGAAATCGTCATTACCATCAACTGCCACGATTTCCTGGTCTATAAGAAGGTCCCTGGCCTTCTAATCCTTGCCTGAGCGTTGTTAGTCTTTCCCAGTCTGTCTCGCAAATGGTTCCTTAGTGTCTCCCGTTCCAGCTGTTACCCGTGCCCTGTTACCGTTCCTGTATTCTGTATTGTTCCTGTGCCTACCCGCGTTCAAGTGTCTTCTCCCACGTCAAGTGCCATCTGCAACGTCAAGTGCCATCGGATACTGCCCGCCACGTCTTGCGCCACTTGCCGCACCTGCCTCCATCCGTGCTGAAGCCACAACCACCGCCCGGACTATTTCAGGTACCCAAGCATACTGTCTACCATTTACTTCTGCATAGACTGTGACCTGGTCAGCTGCCTCCCCGCTACGGCGGAGCGGCCTAGTGGGTCCACATACCCTGTGCCCGTGACACGCTGCACCAGGAACGTATCTCCTTCTATGTGTTAAAGAACTCTCTGAACCCTTTTCTTCTGGGTCTACCGTGGTTGCAGAAGCACTCTCCCGTTATTGACTGGACTGGAGGTCAAATTACCCGCTGGAGTGACTTCTGTCACCAACATTGTCTACAATCCATTCGCCCACCCATGCCTCAGTCTACAGAACCTAACTCGGAAGGACTTCCTACTCCATACAAAAGCTTCTCTGATGTCTTCTGTAAACAACAAGCTGAATCGCTGCCTCCTCACAGGCCATACGACTGTGCCATAGACCTGGTCCCCAACGCCACGCCTCCCAGAGGTCGAGTCTACCCTTCTGTTCTTGCCCGAGACTGAGGCCATGTCTCGGTATGTCCAAGAAAATCTGGAGAGAGGATTCATCCTTAAGTCCTCCTCTCCTGCCGGTGCAGGTTTTTCTTTGTGGGAAAAAAAGACGGCTCCCTGCGTCCTTGTATTGATTACCGAGGATTGAATAATATCACGTTAAAGAACAAGTTCCCGTTACCATTGATCTCAGAACTCTTTGACCATCTACGGGGGGCGAAAATCTTCACCAAACTAGACCTTCGTGGAGCTTATAACCTCATCCGTATCCGCGAGGGAGACGAATGGAAAACCGCCTTCAATACTCGTGATGGGCATTTTGAATACCTTGTCATGCCCTTCGGACTTTGTAATGCTCCTGAGGTTTTCCAGGCCTTTGTTAATTACATTTTTCGAGATCTGTTGTACAGCTGTGTGGTGGTATACCTAGACGACATTTTAATCTTTTCTCCCAATATTTAAACTCATCGTGTGCATGTGCGCCAAGTGTTACAGCGTCTGCGAGAGAACTCTCTGTTTGCCAAGCTAGAGAAATGCCTCTTCGAGAAAACCAGCCTGCCTTTCCTGGGGTATGTCATTTCCGACCAGGGTCTTCAAATGGATCCAGCCAAGCTGTCCTCAATTCTCAACTGGCCTCGTCCGCAAGGACTCAAAGCTGTCCAATGCCTGCTGAGATTCGCAAATTATTACTGCCAGTTTATTCCTCATTTCTCCTCTATGACAGCTCCTATTTCTGCTCTGACCAAAAAGGGGGTTAATGCCAAAGACTGGACCACGGAGGCCGAAGCCACATTCCAAGCTCTTAAAGCTGCCTTCTCGGGGCGTGGCTAGGCGCGCAGCGGGAGCAGTCGCATGGTTCGATAGCTCTGCACTGAACCCATGTCCTCATCATCCTGCAGATATTATACCTGGGCTAAACTTACCTCATAGTGGCACTGAAGTACCTGGCGATACGAGGAGGACGGTATGGGACCTACGCATGGGCAATCGGTGACTAAATAGCTCCAGGAATATGCTAGGGGAGAGGGGCAAGATGGCGGCCGCTCCCCTCTGCCTCCGCGTGCTCGTGGATCTGATGGTGCGGCTAAATCTGCAGCTGCAGGCGATTCAACAGCGGGAGAGACTGCACCCACCCTACAGGAAGTCTCTGAGATGTTGCCCCAAGCCATCTCGTCCTGCAAAACTTTGTTGACAGGTAAGCTGGAAGAGGTCAGAATTGATATAGGCCTGCTTAGGCAGGATATGCATAATCTGCGTGAGAGATTGACACATGCTGAGGAACGTATATCGGGTGTGGAAGATAGAGTGGCACCTGTACCGGAGGCGATTGCGGCATTAGAGACTGCGGCTAAACTCTGGAAGAAAAAATCCGACGATTTAGAAAGCTGGCTGCGCTGGAATAACCTCAGAGTCCTAGACTTACCTGAGAAGGTGGAGGGTCAGAACCCGATAGAATTCATCTTAAAATGGCTGCGTGATTTATTCCCGGATGCGTTTTTTTCTGCTGCGTTTGCTGTAGAGCGGGCGCACAGAGTTCCGGCGAGACCGTTACCACTGGGTGCACCTCCTAGGCCCATGCTGGTGCGTCTCTTAAACAGCAATGACCGGGACTTGATTCTGAGATTGGCTCGCAAGTTGCTGGAAATCCGCTTCAATGGCTCAGCGGTCTCCATTTTTCCAGATTTTGGTGCGGATCTACAGAAACGGAGGGCTACCTTTATGTCAGTTAAACGATGACTGCGGGATCTGAACATCTCGTATTCCATGGCATACCCGGCCAGGCTTCGGGTTGTGGATGGAGATCGCTCTATATTCTTCACGATGCCAAAGGATGCTGATGACTGGGTGAACCGCCAACGACAATCACCGCACCGCTAAGTCGCTTCTCCCAGACTTTCTGGAATATTCTGTGTCAAGGAAGCCGAATACTGCTATTGTATGATTATCTGCTAGCAAGAAATGTATTCTTATTGCTTACAATTTTTGCCTTTCCATATCTTTTTATCTTATTGGGTAGATGTGATATTGCCGCTACTTTAGTATACTTTTCTCTGTACTTCTATGCTTTACTACAGGTATTAATTAATATTGAGACACATGGGTTCTCCCCCCGTACATGCCCGACCACAGTGATGAGAGGGATGTATTGACGTTTTTGATGTCACGTCATGTTGGCGATATAGCTTATGCTGTATTCTACTGTTTCTTCCCTGCTATACTACAGGTTGGACCTATGAGAGGTCTGTTAGTTATGTGTTTTACCATGCACACGTTTTACGCCTATATTCTGTCTACTGATGCTTGTACTGATGATGAGTCCCATCTCCCCAATACTTTTCATTCTCTCCTGAATGGCTAGGATTACTGTTATGTCCTGGAATGTCCGGGGGATGGGCTCCGCAAAGAAAAGAGCTATGATTTTTTCACAAATACGAAAATATACTCCGCAAATTCTTTGTATACAAGAGACCCACTTAACATCCTGCACATCGCGGGTCTTGAATAGACCATGGGTTCAGTGGTCACGCCACTCATGTTGCTCCTCCTATTCCAGAGTGGTTTCTATCCTTATACATAGGTCACTATTATGGGAGGTAGACACTGTTAAGGTGGATGCTGAGGGGCGTTATGTTTCTATTCACGCTTTTATTAATAATAACCCCTATGTGATTATAGGATTATACATTCTGCCGCCGGCATCATTAACTGTAATTTACAAGGCGGCAACTTTTGCGGCCTCCTACCCTAATGCTACACTTCTCTGTATGGGGGACCTAAATATGGTAATGGATGTAGTGCTTGATAGATTTCGAGCTTCCCAGATTTCCGGTTCCAGGTCGTCGATTAGTTTGTCTCTCAAAATATTGATGGCGGAGCTGGGCTGGATAGACTTATTTCGGTTTGCACACCCCTCCACAAAGATGTACTCATGCTCTTCGTTAGGCCATAGTTCCCTATCCCGCATTGATTATGTCTTTGGCAATTCCTTATTAATGTCCCTATCGCCACAGGTTGTATATAAGCACAGGGGTGTATCGGATCACTCCCCTGTCTTGACGTGCCTACTCCACCTAGACATAGGGGTTGGAAAATGCACCCTTTTTGGTTAAAGGCTATTGGCCTGCAAGATCGGATCCCTGATCAACTGTCGGTGTTCCTACAGGATCATAGTCTGTTTGAACATATTGGTATTAAGTGGGACACCCTTAAGGCGTATCTGAGAGGGTGCCTTAAATCTACCATTTCATACTTAAAACGTAATGCCACAAAAATGGAGGAAGATCTGCCTGCGCAATGTACAGAGCTTGAAAGAGTGTACGTAGCAGATCCATCTGACCTTAATACGCAGAACTGGCTTAAAGTCGGTCGACAATTTTTGATGTATTTACAGGATAGAGCGAACAGGATTTTTTTTTTCATGAAACAGACCCACTTTGAACTAGGAAATCAGTCTAGTAAATTGTTGGCGCATATTGTAAAACAGAACACTCAATCCCCCTCTATTCTTAAAATACGTTCTGTAGATGGGACTGATCTGATAGATACCTTTGATATTGCTGACAGATTTGCACAGTATTACAGAGATTTATATTCCTCAAGGGTTAACTATACTCCTCCCGACCTGCACTCCTTCTTGAATAATATTGTATTTCCCACTCTGTCTGACTCGGATAGAACGCTCATGGATGCTGATATTACTTTGGAGGAGATTTCGAGAGCCATCCATGACCTTGCAAAGGGTAAATCACCGTGACCCGATGGTATTCCTATAGAAGTATATTGTACATATGCAGAACATGTTGTCCCTGATATGCATGCAATGTTCACACATTCGCTGGAGACGGCATCGTTACCTGAATCCCTGAATAATGCGACTATTGTTATATTATTAAAACCGGATAAGGATCCGTTAGACTGTGCGTCATATAGACCTATATCGCTTTTAAACAGTGACTATAAGGTTCTCACCAAGATATTGGCAACTAGGCTGAACTCAGTCATACATACTATTATTCATCCGGACCAGACGGGCTTTATGCTCGGGAAATCCACATCAGATAACATTAGGAGAGTACAGGTGGTGACACAAGTGGGTATAGCTCTGAACAAGGATTGGGCGGTGGCCTCACTGGACGCTGCCAAAGCGTTCGATTCAATTGAATGGCCATATTTGTTAGAGGTATTACGCCGATTTGGTTTTGGGCCTCAGTTTATAAAGTGGGTTTCCATATTGTATAAATCCCCTAGGGCCCAAATTTTGATTAATGATGTCCTATCCCTGTATTTTCGACTTGCTGGAGGCACACGGCAGGGCTGCCCATTATCCCCATTACTGTTCAATATGTCCATAGAACCATTGGCCTTACTTATACGTCAGGACGCCTCGTACCAAGGGGTTCAATTTGGGGGTAAACTAGACAAAATAGGCCTTTATGCTGATGACATAATTCTCTTTATGCAGCAACCTAAGGTATCTTTACCCATAGCGATCACTTTACTTGACGAATTTGGTGGATATTCTGGCTTATGGATAAATTGGGACAAATCGTACTTTATGCCATTGCAGGGCCAGGGCTGGGAGCCTACAGTGACTGATGGCTTTAAATATCTTGAGATTATGATTTGCAGACACCATGGCTCAGATTTCGATAATAATATACGACCCCTGCTGGATTATATCAAGGCTAAATTTAAACTGTTGAGCTCATTGCCCCTGGCTGTCTCTGGTCGTATTAACCTCAAAAAAATGATTATACTCCCTAAATGCCTGTACATGCTGGAACGTGCTGCAGTGCCTGTACCAATGTCTTTTTTGAAAAGTGTTCCTGCTCTGTTTCCGTCCTTTATACGGGGAACCAGTAGATCAAAGCTTAAACTCAGTACACTACAGAGACCCAAGTCTATGGGGGGAGCTTCTCTCCCTGATATTTATTTGTATTATCTGTCGGGACAGCTCCGCTATCTTACTTCTTGGACTGAATTGGGAGTCCCCCCTAATCGCGATCATTACCTAGCATCTTATTTGGCTGTTCCACATCTGTGGCCTGTGTTGGAGGGTTCAACGTCAATGTTCAGGAGCTTACTTCCCCTACATAGAGTGGCGGCGCAGGTGTGGTTGGCTGCCAAGAAATTGCTTAATTTTGTGGATATTATAGCTAAAACTCCCTTGTGGCACAATCCGTCTTTGCCGCATGTCTCAGATGCCCTGGATCCTCAGTTTTGGACGCTGCGGGGGGTTGAGCTGGTTTGGGACTTGTATGTGGATGGAAATATGAAGTCTTTTGCGCAACTGCAGTCCAATTTTGATATACCTAGAGAGTCCTTTTTTAAATTCCTTCTGCTTCGCCACACTTTGCAGACTCAATACCCGCCTGGAACTAGGAATATCTCAGATTTTCCTCTCATTGGAATCTTTAGGTCCCAGGGACCTAGGGGCCTGATCTCGGTGATCTACTCCTTCCTCATTCAGGCTAGATTAAAAGCGGCACCCCTGGTTGTTGAGACGAGATGGATGGAGTTAATTCCTGAGATATCCTCCGAAATATGGATTGACATGTTAAACTCACATACACTGGTTTCTCCAGCCGCCAATAATAAGATGACACAACTATTCATTACTCATCAGAGCTATCTGACTCCTGTCCGACCACACAAGAAGGGTAGATGTCCGACTGCTGAGTGTCATAGGTGTAGAGTCTCCAGAGCAGACTTTTGGCATATGACCTGGGCATGCCCTTGGATTTCTTCTTTCTGGGCAGACGTGATAGCTTTGATATCTGACGTACTGCAGTTGCCGGTACCCTTTACGCCCTTGGTATGTTTATTTGGAATTGTATCTGAAGAGCATTGGACACATCACACTAGAATATTCTTGAGGGAGGTATTATTCCTAGCACGTAAAGCAATAGCTCTTAGATGTATGGGCCCGAGACCACCTTCCATTTCACAATGGAAGGCTCTGGTGAATTCCATGTTACCATATGCCAAAATCGTGTACAAAAATAGAGGGTGTGAAAATAAGTTCTCTAAGGTTTGGGGTCCCTGGTGTGACTCACCACATACACTATATGATTCACAACGGTTTATAGACATTAGAAATATATTGTTAACGCATGATACTGTTTAAATTGTATTGGATTTAATTGACTGTTTGTATGGTCATCATTGTATGCTGCATGATGATATGTAATCCAAGTCTTTTGATATGTATCCTCTTGTACATTGGTATCTAAACTGTGCATGGTTTGTATATTGTTCAATAAAACGAGTTTAAAAAAAAAAAAAAAAAGCTGCCTTCTCTTCTGCTTCAGTCCTACATAGACCGGATTCCACCAAACCATTTGTTCTGGAGGTCGATGCTTCATCTGTGGGAGTCGGAGCTATTCTTTCACAAAAGACTTGTAGAGGGAGACGCCTTATCTCGCTGTTTTGACCCCACAGACCAAAAGCCCAGACCACAGTTTATTATAGATCCGAAACGTACTGTGATCGCTGCTCCTGCTGAAGTGGTACACATTCCTCGAGGAAAGACCTACGTACCCCCTAAACAAAGGGTTCTGCGTTGGGGCCATGCCTCCAGGGTTTCGGGGCACCCTGGCATCAAAAAGACTCTCAATTTGATTGGCCATCAGTACTGGGGGCCTTCCATGTCCCAAGACACTAAAGACTTTGTTTCTGCCTGCTCCACTTGCTCTCAAAGTAAAGTCTCCCATTCAAGACCTGCTGACCTTTTGCACCCCCTGCCCGTGCCTGACTCTCCCTGGTCACACCTTGCCATGGACTTCATCACCGATCTGCCTAGTTCTGCGGGGTGTACCATGATCTGGGATGTAGTGGATCGCTTTTCCAAGATGGCGCTTCGTATCTCTCTCAGGCCTTCCATCATCTTCCCGACTGGCAACGCTGTTTATCAAGCACATCTTTCGCCTTCATGGTTTTCCTAAGCACATTGTTTCTGACAGAGGAGTTCAGTTCACATCCAAGTTCTGGAGAGCCTTGTGCAAACTGCTGGAGGTCAAACTAGACTTCTCTTTCGTGTACCATCCCCAATCCAATGGTCAAGTAGAGCGGATAAACCAAATACTTGAAGGTTTCCTCAGGAATTTCGTGTCTCCGCGACAAGATGACTGGGCAAGTCTGCTTCCATGGGCCGAATTTGCCTACAACAACCATACAGGGGAATCTACCCGCTCTTCTCCCTTCTGCTTGGTGTATGGCCAGCACCCAGGAATTCCCCTACCAGTCTCTGTGCCTTCTGAGGTTCGTACGGATTTGGCAGACGGCCAAGGACTCCATCCACAAAGCCGTAGCAAGGTTTAAAAAATAGGGGGATAAAAGACGCAGGATACCGCCGCAGCTCCTTCCTGGGGATAAAGTCTGGCTGTCCACCCGGTACATACGTCTGAAGACCCCTTGTTACGAGCTAGCTCCTCTGTTTCTGGGTCCCTATGAAATAACTAAACAAATTAATCCAATAACTTTCAGACTTCGCCTTCCTCAGTCTCTGAAAATCTCTAACTCCTTCCATATTTCTCTGCTGAAACCCACTATACTCAACCGTTTTTCTATGAAAAATCCTGTCCATCCTGCGCCAGCGGCTGATGCCGAATTTGAAATTCAAGAGATCCTCAATGTCAAACAATCACGGGATAGATTGCGGTACCTAGTGGACTGGAAAGATTATGGTCCTGAGGGGAGATCATGGGAGCCCGTGGAGAATATCAACGCCCCAGCTCTCATCAAGGATTTTGAGCGAAGGTTTCCAAGCAAGCCTAAAAAGAGGGGGAGTAAAGGGGGGGTACTGTAATGGCTGCCGCGCCGTTCCCAGCCGTCCCCACGGCCTCTGCTCCGGTTCCGGCGCCCTCCATCACCAGCTGCTCATCCCGAGCTCCACTTAACCGCTCCGGACGCTCTGCTGGCCCTGGACGGCGTCAGGTGAGTGCATCTTTTACCTCATTTCGCGGCCGTCATCCTCGATGTGCGGCTGCAGTCACTAGAGGGCGCACGCGCTGACTCGTCCTTTTTTAAAGGGCCACCGCGTGCCTTAATTCCTAAGACTTCCTATTTAAGGTTCCTCGTCCTTTGCATCCCTGCTTGTTCAACCAAGTTCCCCGTGAGTTCACTGTGCCCTGGTTCCCTGTTTCCATCCCTTCTGCCTTTTGTCTGGATTTCCCGTTACTGACCTCTGCTTGAACTTGACTATCCTTGTCTGCCGCCTGCCTTGACCTATTGCTGCCATATACCCGTTACGACGTCTGCTGCCTGTCCTGACTGCTGCCTATCCATCCGACTGCCTCTACCCGCTGTGCCAAGCGTTGCCTGGGTTCCAAGCACCATCTCCCCGATGACACCGAGGATCCACTAACAAACCGGTGAGAACCGTTATAGGCAGTATCTGCAGAGGGCACTGTGGGATTATCTACAGGTGGGTGTGTGGCATTATCTACAGTGGGCACTGTGGCATAATCTATGGGTGGGTGTGTGGCATTATCTACAGCGGGCACTGTGGCATTATCTGTTATGGAATCACTGGTTGCGCATTTCCCAAAAGGCTGCTGGAGACTGTCGGGAGTAAGCGTGCAAATAAGACCGCAACCCCAAATCCGTCACAACTCTGATGGACAGAGTCTAAGGCTACTCCGAGTTATTTGTCAGAGCCCACCGCAAGGCGGGATGGTTTATGCTGCAGAGAACCCAAGTTGTTCTAACAGAGTTCAGTGTTGGATAAGGGGGGCAGTGCAGGCAATACCTGAACAGGTAATCAGACAGCCCGAGGGTAACAGAAAGTCCCAAATAGAGCGAGTGGACATCAGGCACAGCAGAAGCCAGAACTAGCCAGATTATGTCTCCTACTCTCTGTACCTTTACTCAAAATTAGCATAGTAGGCGCGGAGCTGGGGATGTAGCGGGGCAACGGGAGGGCCAGAAAAAAATATTACAGCGCTGGAATCAAGAGGACACCAGGAACAAGGGGAGGAATGTGGTTTAAATATGACAAAACATGACGGTTTCTCATTAGGGCGAGCACCCATACAAATCAGTAAGGGGTAACTAAACGTTCCACAAACTTCTGACACGTCATAGTGACATGTCAGAAGATTTAATTGTAGGGGGTCCAAGCACTGAGACCCCCACCAATCCTAAAACGAAGCGGCAGAAGAGCTCCTGTGAGTGCTGAGCAGCTTAGTTTCTGTTCATCATTTTCCGGAAAGCCGATGTATCGGAGTACGGGTTCAAAGACTTTCTATTGAGTCCGCACTCAGATACACTGATTTCCGGAAAAAGCCGAGCACTTCTGCCGCTTAGTTTTAGCGATTGGTGGGTCTCAGTGCTTGGACCCCCTCCAATCAAAACTTCTGAAATGTCACTATGACATGTCAGAAGCTTGTCGGAAGTTTAGTTACCCTTTAAGAATTGACATAACATAACACAGATTGACAATCCCACCAACAAAATGGATGACATCCGTTTAAATATTGGAAACTTTATTAATATTTAACAATGGCATCCTTTACACCAAAAGACATTACAAGACCACATGACACCTGAAAATTCCATGACATCAGGAGATCACATGACACCTGAACATTCCATGACATCACCAGGTCACATGACACCTGAACATTCCATGACATCAGGAGATCACATGACACCTGGGAATTCCATTACATCACAAGATCACATCACACCTGAACATTCCATGACATCACAATTATGTACTTGGTGTATGAAGACCATAGACTATTGGACGGCTCATTTTTACATGAAGAGACTGAAGACCTGAGGAGAGCTTTCCACGTGACCAGCACCAAGAAAGGAAGAGAAGTCCTCCAGGTATGTAGGGAAGTTATACACCCGACATTTATCAGCTGACATATGTCCCTAAGGAGATTCCAGGATCTGAACTTTCTCTATGACCATATGACCGGCGTTTCATCTACCAGTATCGGAGTATTGATTGATATCTACGTCTGCTATGAGAAGGAGTAGATTTGCTCCATATTTTGTGCCAATTTCTGCCATAAGTGATGCTAAATATTTTGGTCTATGAGGGGCCCCGCTCCCGCTCTCCCGCTCCAGCTGTGAAACCCCGCTAACTATTCTTGTCACTTATAAAAGTGGTGAAATCTGTGAAAAGCTGCAACTATGGCGCAAATATGGCGTGCACCATAATGTGACTTTTTATACGGCATAAAAGTGGCGTAGAACATTTGATAAGATTCCCTCACTGGATTATTCATGTCTATTATTTTGTATATCTGTAATTCATATTTGATCTGGGTGATATGTATTCTGGGTGATATGTATACTGGGTGATATGTACACTGGATGATATGTATTCTGGGTGATATGTATACTGGATGATATGTATACTGGGTGATATGTATACTGGGTGATATGTATACTGGGTGATATATATACTGGGTGATATGTATACTGGGGGATATGTATACTGGGTGATATGTATTCTGGGTGATATGTACACTGGATGATATGTATTCTGGGTGATATGTATACTGGATGATATGTATACTGGATGATATGTATACTGGGTGATATGTATACTGGGTGATATATATACTGGGTGATATGTATACTGGGGGATATGTATACTGGGTGATATGTATACTGGGTTATATGTATACTGGGTGATATGTATACTGGGTGATATGTATACAGGGTGATATGTTCACTGGGTTATATGTATACAGGATGATATATATACTGGGTGATATGTATACTGGGTGATATGTATACTGGGTTATATGTATACTGGATGATATATATACTGGGTTATATGTATACTGGGTGATATGTATACTGGGTGATATGTTAACTGGGTGAAATGTATACTGGGTAATATATATACTGAGTGATATGTATACTGGGTGATATGTATACTGGGTGCTATGTATACTGTGTGCTGTATATACTGGTTGATATGTACACTAGATGATATGTATACTGGGTGATATGTATACTGGATGATATGTATAGTGGGTGATATGTATTCTGGATGATATGTACATTGGGTGATATCTATACTGGATGATATGTATACTGGTTTACAAGTATACTGGGTTAAATGTATACTGGATGATATGTATACTCTATTATATGTACACTGGGGGATATTTAAACTGGGGGATATGTACACTGGGTGATATGTATACTGGATGATATGTATACTGGGGGATATATATACTGGGTGATATGTATACTGGATGATATGTATACTGGGTGATATGTATACTGGATGATATGTATACTGGGTGATATGTATACTGGATGATATGTATACTGGGTGATATGTATACTGGGTGATATGTATACTGGGTGATATGTTCACTGGATGATATGAATACTGGGTGATATGTACACTGGATGATATGTATACTGGATGATATGTATACTGGGTGATATGTATACTGGGTGATATGTATACTGGATTATATGTATGCTGGATGATATGTATACTGGGTGGTATGTATACTGGGTGATATGTATACTGGGTGATATGTGCACTGGATGATATGAATACTGGGTGATAGGTACACTGTATTATATGTTTACTGGAGGATATGTACACTGGGTAACATATATACTGGATGATATGTATACTGTTTGGTATGTATACTGGGTGATATGTACACTGGGTAACATATATACTGGATGATATGTTACTGGATGATATGTACACTGGGTGATATGTACACTGGGTGATATGTATACTAGGTGATATGTACACTGGATGATATGTACACTGTATGATATGTATACTGGAGGATATGTACACTGGGTAATATGTATACTGCCTGATATGTATACTGGATGAAAGGTATACTGGGTGATATGTATACTGTGTGATATGTATACTGGTTTATATGTATACTGGGTGATATATACACTGGGTAACATATATACTGGATGATATGTTACTGGATGATATGTATACTGGATGATATATTACTGGATGATATGTACACTGGGTGATATGTACACTGGGTGATATGTATACTGCCTGATATGTATACTGGATGAAAGGTATACTGGGTGATATGTATACTGGATGATATGTATACTGGGTGATATGTATACTGGTTTATATGTATACTGGGTGATATATACACTGGGTAACATGTATACTGGATGATATGTTACTGGATGATATGTATACTGGATGATATGTATACTGGATGATATGTATACTGGGTGATATGTAAACTGGTTGATATATATACTGGGTGATATGTATACTGTATGATATGTATACTGGGTGATATGTATACTGGTTTATATGTATACTGGGTGATATATACACTGGGTAACATGTATACTGGATGATATGTTACTGGGTGATATGTATACTGCGTGATATGTATACTGGATGTTATGTATACTGGGTGATATGTATACTGGGTGATATGTATACTGGTTTATATGTATACTGGGTGATATGTATACTGGGGATTGTAGTGAACATAAAACGGAATTGTGTTTTTTTTTTCTTCTAGAACAGAAAATCTCATCAAATCAAAAGATAAAAGACACAAAGACATTAACTCAAGATTAAGACACAATCTCAAGACTAAGACACAATCTCAAGACTAAAACACAATCTCAAGACTAAGACAATCTCAAGACTAAGACACAATCTCAAGACTAAGACACAATCTCAAGACTAAGACACAATCTCAAGACTACGACACAATCTCAAGAATAAGACACAATCTCAAGAATAAGACACAATCTCAAAAATAAGACACAATCTCAAGACTAACACACTATCTCAAGACTACGACACAATCTCAAGAATAAAACACAATCTCAAGAAGAAGGCTCAATCTCAAGAATAAGACACAATCTCAATACTAAGACACAATCTCAAGACTACGACACAATCTCAAAACTAAGACACAATCTCAAAACTACGAAACAATCTCAAGAATAAAACACAATCTCAAGAATAAGACACAATCTCAAGAATAAGACTCAATCTCAAGAATAATACACAATCTCAAGAATATTACTCAATAACAAGAATAAGACACAATCTCAAGAATAAGACACAATCTCAAGAATAAGACACAATCTCAAGAATATTACTCAATAACAAGAATAAGACACAATCTCAAGAATAAGACACAATCTCAAGAATAAGACACAATCTAAAGAATAAGAGACAATCTCAAGAATAAGACACAATCCCAAGAATAAGACACAATCTCAAGAATAGGACACAATCTCAAGACTACGACACAATCTCAAGAATAAGACAGAATCTCAAGAATAAGACTCAATCTCAAGAATAAGACACAATCTCAAGACTACGACACAATCTCAAGAATAAGACACAATCTCAAGAATAAGACACAATCTCAAGAATAAATCACAATCTCAAGAATAAGACAATCTCAAGACTACGACACAATCTCAAGAATAAGACACAATCTGAAGAATAAGACTCAATCTCAAGAATAAGACACAATTTTAAGAATAAGACACAATCTCAAGACTACGACACAATCTCAAGAATAAGACACAATCTCAAGAATAAGACTCAATCTCAAGAATAAGACACAATCTCAAGAAAAAGACACAATCTCAAGACTACGACACAATCTCAAGACTACGACACAATCTCAGGAATAAGACACAATCTCAAGAATGAGACTCAATCTCAAGAATAAGACACAATCTCAAGAATAAGACACAATCTCAAGAATATTACTCAATAACAAGAATAAGACACAATCTCAAGATTAAGACACAATCTCAAGAATAAGACTTAATCTTAAGAATAAGACACAATCTAAAGAATAAGACACAATCTCAAGAATAAGACACAATTTCAAGAATAAGACTCAATCTCAAGAATAGGACACAATCTCAAGACTACGACACAATCTCAAGACTACGACACAATCTCAAGAATAAGACACAATCTCAAGAATAAGACACAATCTCCAGAATAAGACACAATCTCAAGACTAAGACACAATCTCAAGACTACGACACAATCTCAAGAATAAGACACAATCTCAAGAATAAGACTCAATCTCAAGAATAAGACACAATCTCAAGAATAAGACACAATCTCAAGACAAAGACACAATCTCAAGACTACGACACAATCTCAAGAATAATACACAATCTCAAGAATAAGACTCAATTATAAGAATAAGACACAATCTCAAGAATAAGACACAATCTCAAGACTACGACACAATCTCAAGACTACGACACAATCTCAGGAATAAGACACAATCTCAAGAATAAGACACAATCTCAAGAATAAGACACAATCTCAAGAATAAGACACAATCTCAAGAATAAGACTCAATCTCAAGAATAAGACACAATCTCAAGACTACGACACAATCTCAAGAATAAGACACAATCTCAAGAATAAGACACAATCTCAAGAATAAAACACAATCTCAAGACTAAGACACAATCTCAAGACTACAACAATCTCAAGAATAAGACACAATCTCAAGAATAAGACACAATCTCAAGAATAAGACACAATCTCAAGACTACGACACAATCTCAAGAATAAGACACAATCTCAAGAATAAGACACAATCTCAAAAATAAGACACAATCTCAAGACTAAGAAACAATCTCAAGACTACGACACAATCTCAAGAATAAAACACAATCTCAAGAAGAAGACTCAATCTCAAGAATAAGACACAATCTCAATACTAAAACACAATCTCAAGACTACGACACAATCTCAAAACTAAGACACAATCTCAAAACTACGAAACAATCTTAAGAATAAAACACAATCTCAAGAATAAGACACAATCTCAAGAATAAGACTCAATCTCAAGAATAAGACACAATCTCAAGAATATTACTCAATAACAAGAATAAGACACAATCTCAAGAATAAGACACAATCTCAAGAATATTACTCAATGACAAGAATAAGACACAATCTCAAGACTAAGACACAATCTCAAAACTACA
Organism: Rhinoderma darwinii; assembly: GCF_050947455.1. Taxonomy (NCBI): domain Eukaryota; kingdom Metazoa; phylum Chordata; class Amphibia; order Anura; family Rhinodermatidae; genus Rhinoderma; species Rhinoderma darwinii. The sequence continues at coordinate 176,503 of NW_027464116.1, forward strand.
AAACAATCTCAAGAATAAGACACAATCTCAAGAATAAGACACAATCTCAAGAATATTACTCAATACCAAGAATAAGACACAATCTCAAGAATAAAACACAATCTCAAGAATAAGAGACAATCTCAAGAATAAGACTCAATCTCAAGAATAAGACACAATCTCAAGAATAAGACAATCTCAAGAATAAGACACAATCTCAAGACTACGACACAATCTCAAGACTACGACACAATCTCAAGAATAAAACACAATCTCAAGAATAAGACACAATCTCAAGAATAAGACAGAATCTCAAGAATAAGACTCAATCTCAAGAATAAGACACAATCTCAAAACGACGACCCAATCTGAAGAATAAGACAGAATCTCAAGAATAAGACACAATCTCAAGAATAAAACACAATCTCAAGACTACGACACAATCTCAAGAATAAGACACAATCTCAAGAATAAGACACAATCTCAAGACTACGACACAATCTCAAGAATAAGACACAATCTCAAGAATAAGACTCAATCTCAAGAATAAGACACAATCTCAAGACTACGACTCAATCTCAAGAATAAAACACAATCTCAGGAATAAGACAATCTCAAGAATAAGACACAATCTCAAGACTACGACTCAATCTCAAGAATAAAACACAATCTCAGGAATAAGACAATCTCAAGAATAAGACACAATCTCAAGACTACGACACAATCTCAAGACTACGACAATCTCAGGAATAAGACACAATCTCAAGAATAAGACTCAATCTCAAGAATAAGACACAATCTCAAGACTACGACTCAATCTCAAGTATAAAACACAATCTCAAGAATAAGACACAATCTCAAGACTAAGACACAATCTTAAGAATAAAACACAATCTCAAGAATAAGACTAAATCTCAAGAATAAGACACAATCTCAAGACTACGACACAATCTCAAGAATAAGAGACAGTCAGGAAATCATGGGAAGATTAAGACGTCATCACTAGACAGAGATCAGGTTAGAATAAAGGTGTTCTCCCATAATCAACATTCATCCCTTATCCTACAGGACGGGTGATAGATATCTGATGGCTGGAAGTGCGAGCGCTGGGACCCCAGTGATCCCTAGAACGTAGGTCTATGTTTCCCCTGTGTACATGGAGCGTCAGTGCACATGCGTGACCACCGCCCCACTCACTGTCTACCGGACGGAGACCTCCGAGTTGCTCCATTGTCTGTCTGAACCTTAGTATAGCCGGGAAGGCGTACTCTGCAGTGAGAGGACAGGGAGCAGGGCTATGTCTCCATTTGGAGTGTCCGTATTGGACTTGGGAGACAGTTTTAGCTTCGTCCATTTTCTGGGCAGTGAATGGAGCAGTGGTCACTCCTGTGAACTATCGCTCCATTCACACAGGGGACTCGGGGACCTGCGTTCCTGTAAACGCTGGGGTCCTAGCGCTCGCACCTCCAGCCATCTGACATCACACAATTTTGTTTGTGGGAAAACACCTTTTAGATTTGGAGGGTTCCTTCTTTTAGATTGTAAGCTCCTAGGAGCAGGGCTTAAGATTTGGTGGAACCCTTAGGAAATGGTGGGATCCTCTCTTTAGCGTTAGGCGTCCTGGTAATAATTGATTGTGAACTGTCGGAGAGGATTCCTTTCGTTACATTGTAATGTAGACGTGTCACATTGTATTGGATGTTATAACCAGACTCTGCTTTATGTCCAGATGCAGTAGGCAGACGATCGATCTGATCCAGGGTGATCTCCGATCGCCACATATGGGGTCAGGAAGGAATTATTTTTCCCCTTAGAGACAGATCTCCGGGGGTTTTCTTCGCCTTCCTCTGGATCACTGGGTTGTGGCTCTTACCTCAGGACCTTACAATGAGAATTGTCCTTTGTGACAATCGCTGGGCGGTCAGATTGACTGTCACCAGGAGTTTACACCCCCCAGGTCCTGAATTAAGAGCCACAACTCTCATCATTTAATAAAATAGAGAAAGTCATTCTTTTTATGACACTTCTGCTTATTGCTAAAAACCACCGTCTCTCGTGTCGTTATTCTCCGGGATTCTTCCATAACTCGGGTGTAATATAATAGAGGAGGGGGCAGATTTATGTAGACCAGCGTTCCATAGACCAGTCAGAAACAGAAGTGTCTCGGAGTAAAGCGCGGCCACATTTCTAAGAGGTCCAGGTCTCTGAATAAATTTGGCGCATTTTGGTCTGTTTTAGAGTCAGGAAAGAAAGCGAAGATTTACTCTACAATCTGCAGCGTTTTCTGTGGTAAGAATTAGTAAATGTGTCAGACCTATGGCGGCCCCGGCCCTTTACAATTAACCCCGTCTAATGTTCACAAGTATTGGGAGACTAGAAAAGCTGCAAATTTTATCACAAATAGGGCGTGCGCCAACATTGCGTAATTTCTACCTCAGAAAGCTGACGTCATTCCATTGATAAATTCCCCCAGGATCATTGGTAACCCCCATATTATCTGGAGCAGAACCGGCCAGTCCTCACTCCAACATCCACCACGTCCTGCAGTTTACAATATTCAGCCAAGGATTGCCACCTTTTTACCATAAAATATCGACCAGGGTAAATACGGGCGGTGGTTTTCAGGGGTGACTTAACACAGAGTTTGTTTTGAAGGCGGGAGCCCGAAGAAGAGCCACAGGGGCCAGGTTTGAGGAAAACATTTTTCAGCAAAAAACTTCTAATATGTGTAACGTCCGCGGCTGCGGCTCATCGTTCCTACTTACCCCCCCCCCCCCCCCGACGGCCGCGACCGCAGACTACCTAGTGCTGACCGACATCTCCTTCCTAGGAGACGCCAGTACTCTGTTATGTCCGTGGCTGCGGGCCATCAGCGCCACTCTCCCCATGACAGCCGAAGCCACGAGTCGGCGAGCGCTGGACCCAGTCTCCTTCCCAGGAGACGCCAGCAATCGCTTCCACTCACCTCAGCCGGATCCAGTAAGAGCAGCGCGCACACCGGACTTTGATGAAGCATTAGGCCGTGAGTACACTGGACTATAAAAGGGGTCCGGCCCCCTACATTCCGTACTATCCTGGTCGAGTACTGTGTTGAGCCAAAGTCATGCCGTGCTGTATACTACGCCTGACCTGCTTCACCTCGCCTGACGTCTACCTGCTGCCTAGTCCCAGCCGAGCCTGCCCTGCTGCTGCCCGAGCTGCCACACGTACCTATACGAACTATAGACGTTGACCTGTGCCCTGTTGGCCAGCTGCCATAATGCCAAGGCGGTACGTCCCAGTGGGTCCACAAACCCTACGTGACAGTACGCTCAGGCCATGGACCCCGCTAGTCGATTCAAGACCATGACGACGTCTCAAGAGATGCGGGGGCGGATATGCTAGACCTCCAGTCTAGACAGGACCAACTCCTCCAGGCGTTGATCATTCTTGCACGTCGGCAGGAGGCACAAGCTGCCGTTCCTCCTACTACACCTACTGGCAGTGTTGATCCTCAGACTACACCTCTTGGCAGTGTGGACCCGCGTGTTTCTTTGCCACTTCCTGACCGCTATGATAGAGACGCAAGTACCTGTCGTGGATTTCTGAATCAGTGCCAGATCCACTTCAGCCTGCATAGTAGGACATTTTCGTTTGATGGTGCAAGGGTCGCTTTCATCATCTTTCTCCTCATTGATTATCCTATGCCAAGGAGACACCTCCGTGAGTGAGTGCACCATCCACATCCGCACCCTGGTGGGAGAGCTGTTATGGAACAATGAGGCCCTGGTGGCTGCATTCTGGCATGGACTGGCTCCTGGCATTCTTCTGTCCACCCGGATTGATATACGGATCCGAGAACACCTCCAAGAGGTTCAACGAGAGGAAGTCCTTCCCAGTCTGGCTCCTACTTTTCAACAACCCCTGCTGTCCTCAGATGTCGATCCTCCTAAGGAGTCTGTGATAATGGACCAGTGTAAGCTATCCTCCCAGGACAGACAACGCAGACACACTTCTGGACTCTGTCTTTATTGCGGCCGCATTGGCCATCTTGTGTACCTGTGCCCCCAAAAAGCCCAACGCCTATTGTTGCTAGGAGTGACAACCTTGGGTAAGAAAGGACTTCCCTCTAGATTGTCCATGCCTGTGACCATAGTGTCCGGCGAGAGAACGCATCAGGTCTCTGCGTATCTGGACTCTGGATCCGCTGCTAATTTAATCCGTAGAGACCTGGTGGACCTTCTTCAATTACCCACCACACCTCTGGAGAGCCCGTTGACAGTTGCTTCAGTAGATGGACTACCTCTCTCAGACCCAGTTATAGCTGTGACCAAGCCGCTGAGGCTCCAAGTACGAGCCCTTTACTCCAAATTTCTGCAGGTCTATGTCCTATCCAAAGCTGTTAACCCTGTGTTGCTGGGCCTGCCTTGGCTCCGAATGCATGCCCCAGTCCTGGACTGGAATTCTGGAGAGGTTCTCTAGTGGGGACCTGAGTGTCAAAGCCGTTGCCTGGTGCAGATTTGTTAGATTCAGCCTTCTCTGCCTCGGTCATTGGCTGGATTGCCGGGTCATTATTCTGTATTTTCGGACGTCTTCAGCAAGAGGGAGGTGGAGACATTGCCCCCACATCGGGCGTATGACTGCCCTATCGAGCTGATTCCTGGTGCATCCCTTCCCCGTGTTAGGGTATATCCTCTCTCCTTGCCAGAGACTCTGTCCATGTCCGCCTATGTGAAAGAGAACATGGAAAGGTGCTTCATACGAAAATCTTCCTCCCGGCAGGAGCCGGGTACTTCTTTGTCAAAAAGAGAGATGGCTCTCTCCGTCCTTGTATCGACTACCGAGGTCTCAACCAGATCACGGTGAAGAATAAATATCCATTGCCACTGATCTCTGAACTGTTTGATCGTATAAGTGGTGCCAAGATTTTTTCTAAACTAGACCTGCGTGGGGCTTACAACCTAATGCGGATTCGCCATAGAGCGCTTTTTGGGAATTGCCAATATTTACAGACAGTTTATTTTAAACTTCTCCTCACTGACTTCTCCTATATGTAACCTCACTAAGAAGGGCATGAACGCCAAGGTGTGGACACCCGAGGCAGAGTCCGCATTCAATAGCCTGAAAAGAGCCTTCACGTCAGCCTCTATCCTCCATCATCCGGATGTCTCTCTGCAGTTCTCGTTGGAGATGGATGCATCCTCTGTCGGTACTGGTGCACTCCTGTTCCAGAGAGGTCCCAAGGGCAAGTCAATGGTATGTAGATATTTCTCTAAGCTCTTCTTTTCCGCAGAACGCAACTACTCGATTGGGGATCTGGAGTTACTAGCCATCAAATTGGCTCTGGAAGAGTGGAGACATCTACTAGATGGTGAAGCTCATCCGATCCTAATTTTTACAGACCACAAGAATCTGACCTACCTCCAGACGGCTCAATGGTTGAACCCTCGTCAGGCCAGGTGGTCACTGTTCTTTACCAGGTTCCAGTTTGAGCTCCATTATCGCCCGGCCGACAAGAATGTGAGGGCCGATGCCTTGTCCGGGTCTTTTGAGACGGAAGACACCATTGAGATTCCACAGAACATTGTTGATACGTCTTGCATTGTCTCTGTCAATCCTCTGCAAGTTGGGGACATTCCTCCAGAGAGGACTTTTGTGCGCCTGGCTGATCGTGCAAGAATCCTCTGCTGGGGACACTCCTCTAGACTGGCAGGTCACGCGGGGATCCGTCAGACCCGGGATCTGATTGCTCATCATTTCTGGTGTCCCACGCTGCCCAACGACATTATGGACTTTGTTTATTCCTGTTCAGTATGTGCAGCCAAATAGGTCGCTCACATTTCAGATCTGCTGGTCTGCTCCAGTCATTGCCTGTGCCCAATGCCCCCCGGCAGCATATAGCTATGGACTTTAATATGGACCTGCCTCTGTCTGCCGGATGCAGTACTATCTGAGTGGTGGTGGATCGATTTTTGAAGATCGCCCACTTCGTTGCTCTGACCGGTCTTCCTTCTGCTCCTCAGCTGGCCAAGCTGTTCATCTAACACATCTTCCGCCTGCACGGCTTGCCGCAGCATATTGTGTCTGATCGGGGGGGGGGGGGAGTTCAACCCGAAGTTCTGGAGAGCCCTCTGCGGACTCCTCGGTTTGAAGTTGGACTTTTCCTCAAACTACCATCTTCAGTCCAATGGTCAGTTCGAGAGGATCAATCAGATCTTGGAGAACTACCTACGCCACTTCATCTCCAAGCAGCATGATGACTGGCTGCAGCTGCTTCCGTGGGCTGAGTTCTCATATAATAATCACACCAGCGAGTCCACAAGGAATACACCGTTCCAAATTATCTACGGCCAACACCCACGATACCTCCGAGGTACCAGCCGCTGACTCCGCTTTTAGAGACTTCCCTGCAGATCTGGCAGCAGACTCGATCCTCCAACCTAATGGCAGTCGACCGCATGAAACGGAAGGCTGACACAAGGAAAAGAGAACCTCCTCATTTTCTCCCTGGCATGAAGGTCTGGCTATCTTCTAGGAATATTCGACTAAGCGTGCCATCATGCAAATTTGCTCCCAGGTTCCTCGGACCCTTCGAAATTCTACAGCAGATCAACCCTGTCGCCTACAAGCTTCGGCTGCTTCCTTCCCTCAAGATCCCCAACTCCTTCCATGTCTCCCTCCTGAAGCCGGCGGTTCTAAACCGCTATACCAAAACTCCTAGCCCTGCCGTTGCCTCCAGCGGCGGTCCTTCAGACACCTTTGAGGTTAAGGAGATCTTGAACACCAAAAAAGTGAGAGGAAAGACTTTTTATTTGGTGGATTGGAGGGGGTTTGGTCCTGAAGAGAGATCCTGGGAGCCAGAAGAGAACCTCAATGCTCCTACTCTTCTGAAAAAGTTTCTCTTTCGCTCTGGTCCCAAGAAGAGGGGGGATATTGTCATGTCCGTGGCTGCGGGCCACCAGCGCCACTCTCCCCATGACAGCCGCAGCCAGGAGTTGGCGAGCGCTGGCCACAGTTTCCTTCCCAGGAGACGCCAGCACTCGCTTCCACTCACCTCAGTTGGTTACCATAGGGTGAGCGTGCACGCTCGTGCCCGTTCTTAAAGGGGCAGCGCGCGCACCGTACTTTGATGAAGCATCAGGCCGTGAGTACCCTGGACTATAAGAGGGCTCCGGCCCCCTGCTTCGATGCCTGAGCATTGTTGTTGTTTCCCTAGTTTGTCTATGCAATGGTCTCCTAGTGTGTTCCTGTTTCCTGCATTCTATACTATCCTGGTCGAGTGCTGTGTTGAGCCAAAGTCGTGCCATGCTGTATACCATGCCTGACCTACTTCACCTCGCCTGACGTCTACCTGCTGCCTAGTCCCTGCCGAGCGTGCCTTGCTACTGTCCGAGCTGCCACAGGTACCCTCTATGAACTATAGACTTTGACCTGCGCCCTGTTGGCCAGCTGCCATTCTGCCAAGGCGGTACGGCCCAGTGGGTTGACAAACCTTACGTGACATACTCACTGCCGCTCTGCAGCGGCTTCTGGCATGCGCATGCTTGAGCATTGTTTGTATACCTATGTTAGTCTTGCAAATGGTACATTAGTGGTATCCTGTTCCCAGTGTTCCTGTGTCCTGCTACTTGCATCCTCTGTCCCGTGCTGTATTTGTTCCTGTGCTGTCTCTAGTGTTGGAGTCGTGTTGTGACGTCTGTTACCACTGCATGGCTGTATACGGCCTCTTAGGCTGTCATCTGCGGCCTGCAGGACACCGTAGCTCCCTCAGGAAAGGAGCGAGCAGGCTGAAGAATAAGCGGCAAGGTGCTAGAAGTGGCTCTGCTCCGGAACCCCGGCTCTGGGGAAGCCCCTGACATCACTGTCTACGTGGGTGTGTGGCAGTATCTACTGAGGGCACTGTGGCATTATCTACGGGTGGCTGTCTGGCAGTATCTAGAGAGGACACTGTGGCATTATCTACGGGTGGCTGTCTGGCAGTATCTATAGAGGACACCGTGGCATTATCTACGGGTGCGTGTGTGGCAGTATATGCAGATGGCACTGTGGCATTATCTACGGATGGGTGTGTGGCAGTGTAACGGCTGCTGCGCCGTTCCCCGCCGTCCCCACGGCCTCTGCTCCGGTTCCGGCGCACTCCATCACCAACTGCTCATCCCGAGCTCGACTTTATCCGATCCGGACGCTCTGCTGGCCATGGACGGCGTCAGGTGAGTGCATCCTTTACCTCATTTCGCGGCCGTCCCTGCTTGCTCAACCAAGTTCCCCGTGAATTCCCTGTGCCCTGGTTCCCTGTTTCCATCCCTTCTGCCTTTTGTCTGGATTTCCCGTTACTGACCTCTGTTTGAACTTGACTATCCTTGTCTGCCGCCTGCCTTGACCCATTGCTGCCATACCCGTTACAACGCCTGCCGCCTGCCTTGACCTATTGCTGCCATTGCCGTTACGATGTCTGCTGCCTGCCTTGACCTATTGCTGCCATACCCGTTACGACGTCTGCCGCCTGCTTTGACCTATTGCTGCCACACCTGTTACGACATCTGCTGCCTGTCCTGACTCCTGCCTATCCATCCGACCGCCTCTACCCGCTGTGCCAAGCGTTGCCTGGATTCCAAGCACCATCTCCCAGACGACATTGAGGATCCACGAACAAACCGGTGAGAACAGTTATAGGTTGAACAAGCCATGGATCCCCTTGACACAGCCCTGCCGGACACGGCTGATATGGCTCAGGAGCTTTCTAGACAAAGAAGTCTGCCAAGATCAGCTGTTTCAGCTACTGCAGAATGTATCCACTCGTTTGAACGAACTAGCGCCTCCGGCGCCTCCAATACCACCACCACCGCAAGCTCCTGTCTACAGTCCTGGACTACACCTACCTACACCTGCCCGCTATGAGGGAGACCCCAAGACCTGCAGGGGATTTTTTAGCCTATGCACCATCCACTTTGAAGTCATGGCACATCATTTTTCCTCAGACCGGGCTATATCCTGTCCCTGCTGTCTGGTGAAGTGCTGGCTTGGGCATCGCCCTTGTGGGAGAGAAACGACCCCATCATGTACAACATTCAGAACTTTCTCTCCACGTTTAAAAGGGTGTTTGAAGAACCGGGTCGAGCCTCTTCTGCAGCTTCCTCTCTACTCAAGCTCCGGCAAGGAACCTCCACTGTAGGCCAATACACCATTCAATTCCGCACCTTGGCTACTGAACTCCAGTGGAATAATGAGGCTTTGGTATCGACCTTCTGGGAGGGTCTGGCGGGCCGAATCAAGGATGAACTTGCTGGCCGAGACCTTCCACCGTCCTTGGATGACTTGATTACTCTAGCTAATCGTATAGATATACGTTTTTGTGAGAGACAACGAGAATCTGCTCGAGGCAATCGTACATCACGGTTGGCACCAACCTTCCAAAGACCTCTTCTGGCCTCATCTTCCTCCCGGTCGGACGAACCCACGCAGGTGGAGAGTACAAGACTCACGCCTGAGGAACGCCAGAATAGACGCAAGTTGAATTTATGTTTGTATTGTGGTGGAAAAACGCACTTCCTCAGAGACTGTCCAGTGAGGCCGGAAAACTCCAACGCCTAGGGCAAGTAGGAGAGGCTACCCTAGGTGGAATACCTTCCTCTCAGAAGATGACCATACCAGCGAAGCTGTCCTTTGCAGGAACCACTTTCGACGTTCAAGCCTTCCTAGATTCCGGATCCGCTGGGAATTTTCTGTGCCAGTCCTTGGTAAATCGCTACCAAATCCCAGTGCAAAGACTAACCAAACCATTATCCATTGCTTCTGTAGATGGGAGGCTTCTACATGAAACTATTTATCTCGTCACTGAGCCCATTCTCCTGTTAACTGGGGCGCTATGTAGCGCCAATGGCCGCGGGCCGTCGAGTTTACTCACCTCCCGACGCCCGCAGCCATGGATCTGTGAGCGCTGGCCTCCGTCTCCCTCCTAGGAGATGCCAGCGCTCACTTCCGCTCCGTTTGGCTGGATCCCGTAGGGTGCGCGCGCACGCTCGCGCCCGGCCTTAAAGGGCCAGCACGCGCAATTAGGAAATCGTCATTACCATCAACTGCCACGATTTCCTGGTCTATAAGAAGGTCCCTGGCCTTCTAATCCTTGCCTGAGCGTTGTTAGTCTTTCCCAGTCTGTCTCGCAAATGGTTCCTTAGTGTCTCCCGTTCCAGCTGTTACCCGTGCCCTGTTACCGTTCCTGTATTCTGTATTGTTCCTGTGCCTACCCGCGTTCAAGTGTCTTCTCCCACGTCAAGTGCCATCTGCAACGTCAAGTGCCATCGGATACTGCCCGCCACGTCTTGCGCCACTTGCCGCACCTGCCTCCATCCGTGCTGAAGCCACAACCACCGCCCGGACTATTTCAGGTACCCAAGCATACTGTCTACCATTTACTTCTGCATAGACTGTGACCTGGTCAGCTGCCTCCCCGCTACGTCGGAGCGGCCTAGTGGGTCCACATACCCTGTGCCCGTGACACGCTGCACCAGGAACGTATCTCCTTCTATGTGTTAAAGAACTCTCTGAACCCTTTTCTTCTGGGTCTACCGTGGTTGCAGAAGCACTCTCCCGTTATTGACTGGACTGGAGGTCAAATTACCCGCTGGAGTGACTTCTGTCACCAACATTGTCTACAATCCATTCGCCCACCCATGCCTCAGTCTACAGAACCTAACTCGGAAGGACTTCCTACTCCATACAAAAGCTTCTCTGATGTCTTCTGTAAACAACAAGCTGAATCGCTGCCTCCTCACAGGCCATACGACTGTGCCATAGACCTGGTCCCCAATGCCACGCCTCCCAGAGGTCGAGTCTACCCTTCTGTTCTTGCCCGAGACTGAGGCCATGTCTCGGTATGTCCAAGAAAATCTGGAGAGAGGATTCATCCGTAAGTCCTCCTCTCCTGCCGGTGCAGGTTTTTCTTTGTGGGAAAAAAAGACGGCTCCCTGCGTCCTTGTATTGATTACCGAGGATTGAATAATATCACGTTAAAGAACAAGTTCCCGTTACCATTGATCTCAGAACTCTTTGACCATCTACGGGGGGCGAAAATCTTCACCAAACTAGACCTTCGTGGAGCTTATAACCTCATCCGTATCCGCGAGGGAGACGAATGGAAAACCGCCTTCAATACTCGTGATGGGCATTTTGAATACCTTGTCATGCCCTTCGGACTTTGTAATGCTCCTGAGGTTTTCCAGGCCTTTGTTAATTACATTTTTCGAGATCTGTTGTACAGCTGTGTGGTGGTATACCTAGACGACATTTTAATCTTTTCTCCCAATATTTAAACTCATCGTGTGCATGTGCGCCAAGTGTTACAGCGTCTGCGAGAGAACTCTCTGTTTGCCAAGCTAGAGAAATGCCTCTTCGAGAAAACCAGCCTGCCTTTCCTGGGGTATGTCATTTCCGACCAGGGTCTTCAAATGGATCCAGCCAAGCTGTCCTCAATTCTCAACTGGCCTCGTCCGCAAGGACTCAAAGCTGTCCAATGCCTGCTGAGATTCGCAAATTATTACTGCCAGTTTATTCCTCATTTCTCCTCTATGACAGCTCCTATTTCTGCTCTGACCAAAAAGGGGGTTAATGCCAAAGACTGGACCACGGAGGCCGAAGCCACATTCCAAGCTCTTAAAGCTGCCTTCTCGGGGCGTGGCTAGGCGCGCAGCGGGAGCAGTCGCATGGTTCGATAGCTCTGCACTGAACCCATGTCCTCATCATCCTGCAGATATTATACCTGGGCTAAACTTACCTCATAGTGGCACTGAAGTACCTGGCGATACGAGGAGGACGGTATGGGACCTACGCGTGGGCAATCGGTGACTAAATAGCTCCAGGAATATGCTAGGGGAGAGGGGCAAGATGGCGGCCGCTCCCCTCTGCCTCCGCGTGCTCGTGGATCTGATGGTGCGGCTAAATCTGCAGCTGCAGGCGATTCAACAGCGGGAGAGACTGCACCCACCCTACAGGAAGTCTCTGAGATGTTGCCCCAAGCCATCTCGTCCTGCAAAACTTTGTTGACAGGTAAGCTGGAAGAGGTCAGAATTGATATAGGCCTGCTTAGGCAGGATATGCATAATCTGCGTGAGAGATTGACACATGCTGAGGAACGTATATCGGGTGTGGAAGATAGAGTGGCACCTGTACCGGAGGCGATTGCGGCATTAGAGACTGCGGCTAAACTCTGGAAGAAAAAATCTGACGATTTAGAAAGCTGGCTGCGCTGGAATAACCTCAGAGTCCTAGACTTACCTGAGAAGGTGGAGGGTCAGAACCCGATAGAATTCATCTTAAAATGGCTGCGTGATTTATTCCCGGATGCGTTTTTTTCTGCTGCGTTTGCTGTAGAGCGGGCGCACAGAGTTCCGGCGAGACCGTTACCACTGGGTGCACCTCCTAGGCCCATGCTGGTGCGTCTCTTAAACAGCAATGACCGGGACTTGATTCTGAGATTGGCTCGCAAGTTGCTGGAAATCCGCTTCAATGGCTCAGCGGTCTCCATTTTTCCAGATTTTGGTGCGGATCTACAGAAACGGAGGGCTACCTTTATGTCAGTTAAACGATGACTGCGGGATCTGAACATCTCGTATTCCATGGCATACCCGGCCAGGCTTCGGGTTGTGGATGGAGATCGCTCTATATTCTTCACGATGCCAAAGGATGCTGATGACTGGGTGAACCGCCAACGACAATCACCGCACCGCTAAGTCGCTTCTCCCAGACTTTCTGGAATATTCTGTGTCAAGGAAGCCGAATACTGCTATTGTATGATTATCTGCTAGCAAGAAATGTATTCTTATTGCTTACAATTTTTGCCTTTCCATATCTTTTTATCTTATTGGGTAGATGTGATTTTGCCGCTACTTTAGTATATTTTTCTCTGTACTTCTATGCTTTACTACAGGTATTAATTAATATTGAGACACATGGGTTCTCCCCCCGTACATGCCCGACCACAGTGATGAGAGGGATGTATTGACGTTTTTGATGTCACGTCATGTTGGCGATATAGCTTATGCTGTATTCTACTGTTTCTTCCCTGCTATACTACAGGTTGGACCTATGAGAGGTCTGTTAGTTATGTGTTTTACCATGCACACGTTTTACGCCTATATTCTGTCTACTGATGCTTGTACTGATGATGAGTCCCATCTCCCCAATACTTTTCATTCTCTCCTGAATGGCTAGGATTACTGTTATGTCCTGGAATGTCCGGGGGATGGGCTCCGCAAAGAAAAGAGGTATGATTTTTTCACAAATACGCAAATATACTCCGCAAATTCTTTGTATACAAGAGACCCACTTAACATCCTGCACATCGCGGGTCTTGAATAGACCATGGGTTCAGTGGTCACGCCACTCATGTTGCTCCTCCTATTCCAGAGTGGTTTCTATCCTTATACATAGGTCACTATTATGGGAGGTGGACACTGTTAAGGTGGATGCTGAGGGGCGTTATGTTTCTATTCACGCTTTTATTAATAATAACCCCTATGTGATTATAGGATTATACATTCTGCCGCCGGCATCAATAACTGTAATTTACAAGGCGGAAACTTTTGCGGCCTCCTACCCTAATGCTACACTTCTCTGTATGGGGGACCTAAATATGGTAATGGATGTAGTGCTTGATAGATTTCGAGCTTCCCAGATTTCCGGTTCCAGGTCGTCGATTAGTTCGTCTCTCAAAATATTGATGGCGGAGCTGGGCTGGATAGACTTATTTCGGTTTGCACACCCCTCCACAAAGATGTACTCATGCTCTTCGTTAGGCCATAGCTCCCTATCCCGCATTGATTATGTCTTTGGCAATTCCTTATTAATGTCCCTATCGCCACAGGTTGTATATAAGCACAGGGGTGTATCGGATCACTCCCCTGTCTTGACGTGCCTACTCCACCTAGACATAGGGGTTGGAAAATGCACCCTTTTTGGTTAAAGGCTATTGGCCTGCAAGATCGGATCCCTGATCAACTGTCGGTGTTCCTACAGGATCATAGTCTGTTTGAACATATTGGTATTAAGTGGGACACCCTTAAGGCGTATCTGAGAGGGTGCCTTAAATCTACCATTTCATACTTAAAACGTAATGCCACAAAAATGGAGGAAGATCTGCCTGCGCAATGTACAGAGCTTGAAAGAGTGTACGTAGCAGATCCATCTGACCTTAATACGCAGAACTGGCTTAAAGTCGGTCGACAATTTTTGATGTATTTACAGGATAGAGCGAACAGGATTTTTTTTTTCATGAAACAGACCCACTTTGAACTAGGAAATCAGTCTAGTAAATTGTTGGCGCATATTGTAAAACAGAACACTCAATCCCCCTCTATTCTTAAAATACGTTCTGTAGATGGGACTGATCTGATAGATACCTTTGATATTGCTGACAGATTTGCACAGTATTACAGAGATTTATATTCCTCAAGGGTTAACTATACTCCTCCCGACCTGCACTCCTTCTTGAATAATATTGTATTTCCCACTCTGTCTGACTCGGATAGAACGCTCATGGATGCTGATATTACTTTGGAGGAGATTTCGAGAGCCATCCATGACCTTGCAAAGGATAAATCACCGTGACCCGATGGTATTCCTATAGAAGTATATTGTACATATGCAGAACATGTTGTCCCTGATATGCATGCAATGTTCACACATTCGCTGGAGACGGCATCGTTACCTGAATCCCTGAATAATGCGACTATTGTTATATTATTAAAACCGGATAAGACTGTGCGTCATATAGACCTATATCGCTTTTAAACAGTGACTATAAGGTTCTCACCAAGATATTGGCAACTAGGCTGAACTCAGTCATACATACTATTATTCATCCGGACCAGACAGGCTTTATGCCCGTGAAATCCACATCAGATAACATTAGGAGAGTACAGGTGGTGACACAAGTGGGTATAGCTCTGAACAAGGATTGGGCGGTGGCCTCACTGGACGCTGCCAAAGCGTTCGATTCAATTGAATGGCCATATTTGTTAGAGGTATTACGCCGATTTGGTTTTGGGCCTCAGTTTATAAAGTGGGTTTCCATATTGTATAAATCCCCTAGGGCCCAAATTTTGATTAATGATGTCCTATCCCTGTATTTTCGACTTGCTGGAGGCACACGGCAGGGCTGCCCGTTATCCCCATTACTGTTCAATATGTCCATAGAACCATTGGCCTTACTTATACGTCAGGACAGCGGGAGCTCAGGGAGTTAAATGCATGGCTGAAGTCTTGGTGTAGAGGAGAAGGATTTGGGTTCCTAGAGCACTGGGCTGACTTTTCATTGGGGTACAAACTGTATTCTGCAGATGATTTGCACCTAAATGGAAGGGGGTCCGCTGTGCTGGGGGAGAGAATTCTAGCTGGGGTGGTGGAGTGTTTAAACTAGGGCTGAGGAGGGAGGTCAATGTAGAAAAAAAAGGGGTAGCCAGGTTAGAGAGGGGTCAGACTATATTGGTGGGGGGAGAAACAGAATGTGGGGAGAGGACTAGACAACAAGATAAGGAGATCCTTCCGTTACAAAACATCAGTGTAAATAAAAAGGCCCGATTAATGTCAAATCACATTTCTGATAATAAAAGTGAAAAACTGACAGGCAAGTTAAAGCGTATGTTCACAAATGCCAGAAGTCTAGCAAGCAAAATGGGGGAGCTGGAGGCATTGGTACTGGAAGAAAATATAGATATAGTTGGTGTTGCTGAAACATGGCTGGACTCTTCACATGACTGGGCTGTAAATCTACAGGGTTTTACACTTTTTCGGAAAGACAGGACAAATAGGAAAGGCGGTGGTGTATGTCTGTATGTGAGAAGTGATATGAAGGTGGTGGTGTATGTCTGTATGTGAGAAGTGATATGAAGGCGGTGGTGTATGTCTGTATGTGAGAAATGATATGAAGGCGAGTGTGAAAGAGACAATAGTGGGTGAAGATTGTGAGGAGGTTGAAACCTTGTGGGTGGAACTAGAAAGGGAGGTAAACACTGAAAAATTACTTTTGGTGTAATCTATAGACCCCCCAATATAACTGAGGAGATGGAAGTTCAGTTATATAAACAGATGGAGCGGGCTGCACAGGCGGGTACTGTAGTGATAATGGGAGATTTTATTTTCCGGGATATTAATTGGTGTCATGGTTCGGCTTCAACTGCAAAGGGGAGACATTTCCTCAACCTGTTGCAGAAAAATTTTATGGGCCAGTTTGTGGAAGACCCGACTGGAGGTGAAGCTTTGTTGGATCTGGTCATTTCTAATAATGCAGATCTTGTTGGGAACGTCAATGTTCATGAAAACCTCGGTAACAGTGATCATAATATAGTTACATTTTACCTATACTGTAAAAAACAAACGCAGGCTGGGAGGGCAAAAACATTTAATTTTAAGAAGGCCAATTTCCCCAGGATGAGGGCGGCAATTCAGGAAATGGACTGGGAAGAACTAATGTTAAATAATGGGACAAATGATAAATGGGAGATTTTCAAATCTACTTTGAGTTATTATAGTGCAAAATGTATTCCTACAGGTAACAAGTATAAACTACTAAAATTAAACCCCACATGGCTTACACCTTCTGTAAAAGGGGCAATACACGACAAAAAAAGGGCATTTAAAAAATACAAATCTGAGGGTACATCTGCAGCCTTTGTAAAATATAAAGAGCTTAATAAAATCTGTAAAAATTTAATAAAATTTGCAAAAATACAAAATGAAAGGCAGGTGGCCAAGGATAGTAAAACAAATCCCAAAAAATTCTTCAAGTATATAAATGCTAAAAAACCAAGGTCTGAACATGTAGGACCCCTAGATAGTGGTAATGGGGAGTTGGTCACAGGGGATCAAGAGAAGGCAGAGTTACTAAATGGGTTCTTTAGCTCTGTATATACAACAGAAGAAAGAGCAGCTGATGTAGCCGCTGCCAGTGCTGAGGAGCTGATGTAGCCGCTGCCGGTGCTGTTAATATATCAGTTGATATAATGAATTGGATGAATGTAGAGATGGTCCAAGCTAAATTAAATAAAATAAATGTGCACAAGGCCCCGGGACCAGATGGGTTACACCCTAGAGTTCTTAAGGAGCTTAGTTCAGTTATTTCTGTCCCCCTTTTCATAATATTCAGAGAATCTCTAGTGACTGGTATAGTGCCAAGGGACTGGCGCAGGGCAAATGTGGTGCCTATTTTCAAAAAGGGCTCTAGGTCTTCCCCGGTTAATTATAGACCAGTAAGCTTAACATCCATCGTGGGGAAAATGTTTGAGGGGCTATTGAGGGACTATATACAGGATTATGTGACAATAAATAGTATTATAAGTGACAGCCAGCACGGTTTTACTAAGGACAGAAGTTGTCAAACTAACCTAATCTGTTTTTATGAAGAGGTGAGCAGAAGCCTAGACAGCGGGGCCGCTGTGGATTTGGTGTTTTTGGACTTTGCAAAGGCATTTGACACTGTCCCCCATAGACGCCTAATGGGTAAATTAAGGACTATAGGTTTAGAAAATATAGTTTGTAATTGGATTGAGAATTGGCTCAAGGACCGTATCCAGAGAGTTGTGGTCAATGATTCCTACTCTGAATGGTCCCCGGTTATAAGTGGTGACCCCAGGGTTCAGTGCTGGGACCACTATTATTCAACTTATTTATTAATGATATAGAGGATGGGATTAATAGCACTATTTCTATTTTTGCAGATGACACCAAGCTATGTAATATAGTTCAGTCAATAGAAGATGTTCATGAATTGCAGGCAGATTTAAACAAACTAAGTGTTTGGGCGTCCACTTGGCAGATGAAGTTTAATGTAGATAAATGTAAAGTTATGCATCTGGGTACCAACAACCTGCATGCATCATATGTCCTAGGGGGAGCTACACTGGGGGAGTCACTTGTAGAGAAGGATCTGGGTGTAATAATCTGCAGCATCATATGTCCTAGGGGGCGCTACACTGGGGGAGTCACTTGTAGAGAAGGATCTGGGTGTAATAATCTGCAGCATCATATGTCCTAGGGGGAGCTACACTGGCGGATTCACTTGTTGAGAAGGATCTGGGTGTACTTGTAAATCATAAACTCAATAACAGCACAATGTCAATCAGCTGCTTCAAAGGCCAGCAGGATATTGTCGTGTATTAAAAGAGGCCTGGACTCACGGGACAGGGATGTAATATTGCCACTTTACAAAGCATTATAGATTGATAGGTATTACCCTCATACAATTTTATATATAATATGTTGGAGCAATGAGATTCACACTAGGTGTACACCACCGATTTATGATATATGTATAGTAACAGGAAAGGGAAAGAGGAAAGTAGTGTGATCAAATAATATTGAAAATAATAAATTCTTTATTAGTAAATAGTTAAAATAACAATGTTAGCTGAAAATTTGTAGTGCCAATGACCCCTCACTTGACACTATAGACAAATAAATGTCTTAATTATTCTTACTCCGTTGGGGAAATATGCGAGTAATGGGACAAGTAGCCTAAATCTTAGATGTATATTGATATATTGATTAGCCCACAGTTGTATATGCTAAAGCAAAGTGTTGTGGAAATTACACTGCTAGAGCATTAACTTGAGTTGGTTGTAGTGGTACACAATTCTCTATAATGCTGTGCTGAAGGTTCCTTCATCGGGCTGTAAAGTTAGCCCAGCGATGGAGGAACCTAGTAAAGTGACAGTCACTGCGTGTCTGTCAAGTTGCACATAGACCAGATCAGCATACAATGTACAATGCTGAGCACGGTCAAATGAGAGAGAGTACACGGCAAAAGCCGGGATAAGCTGTCTGGGTGCTTGTTAGCACGTCCAGTGCAGCTAAACACGGTCCCTATTTGTGGGCTAATGCAGCTCACTGAGCACAGAATGTGTGTGCAGCCTAGATGGAGAGACTGCTAAATCAACAGTCTCTACGTAGCGGCTCAATGGTCACACGGCTCAAAAACAAAAGTGCCGTTTGTGAATAAAGAACCAGTGTAATCTACAGAGTAGAGCCGAGATCAGCTGTCTGGGTGCTGTCAGCACGTCCAGTACAGCGTAGCACGGACTCTCACTGTAGGCTGCTACGGCTCACTGGGCACACACTGTGTGCTGCATCGAGGAGAGACTTTCAGAATGACAGTCTCTGCATTCCTGTGGAGCTTCTAGTTGATCACTACGGCATACAGGGAGTAGTGCCGTTCGTGATCAGAAAGGGAGTTTACAGTGTTGAGCCCGGATCAGCTGTCTGGGTGCTAACAGCACATCCAGTACAGCTCAGCACGGTCCCCCACTGCAGGCTGCTGCGGTTCCCTAGGCACACACTGTGTGTACAGTGTCAACAAGAGACTGTTGAAATGACAGTCAACAGTCTCTTGTTGACACTGTACACACAGTGTGTGCCTAGGGAACCGCAGCAGCCTGCAGTGGGGGACCGTGCTGAGCTGTACTGGATGTGCTGTTAGCACCCAGACAGCTGATCCGGGCTCAACACTGTAAACTCCCTTTCTGATCACGAACGGCACTACTCCCTGTATGCCGTAGTGATCAACTAGAAGCTCCACAGGAATGCAGAGACTGTCATTCTGAAAGTCTCTCCTCGATGCAGCACACAGTGTGTGCCCAGTGAGCCGTAGCAGCCTACAGTGAGAGTCCGTGCTACGCTGTACTGGACGTGCTGACAGCACCCAGACAGCTGATCTCGGCTCTACTCTGTAGATTACACTGGTTCTTTATTCACAAACGGCACTTTTGTTTTTGAGCCGTGTGACCATTGAGCCGCTACGTAGAGACTGTTGATTTAGCAGTCTCTCCATCTAGGCTGCACACACATTCTGTGCTCAGTGAGCTGCATTAGCCCACAAATAGGGACCGTGTTTAGCTGCACTGGACGTGCTAACAAGCACCCAGACAGCTTATCCCGGCTTTTGCCGTGTACTCTCTCTCATTTGACCGTGCTCAGCATTGTACATTGTATGCTGATCTGGTCTATGTGCAACTTGACAGACACGCAGTGACTGTCACTTTACTAGGTTCCTCCATCGCTGGGCTAACTTTACAGCCCGATGAAGGAACCTTCAGCACAGCATTATAGAGAATTGTGTACCACTACAACCAACTCAAGTTAATGCTCTAGCAGTGTAATTTCCACAACACTTTGCTTTAGCATATACAACTGTGGGCTAATCAATATATCAATATACATCTAAGATTTAGGCTACTTGTCCCATTACTCGCATATTTCCCCAACGGAGTAAGAATAATTAAGACATTTATTTGTCTATAGTGTCAAGTGAGGGGTCATTGGCACTACAAATTTTCAGCTAACATTGTTATTTTAACTATTTACTAATAAAGAATTTATTATTTTCAATATTATTTGATCACACTACTTTCCTCTTTCCCTTTCCTGTTACTATACACTTTACAAAGCATTAGTGAGGCCTCATCTAGAATATGCAGTTCAGTTCTGGGCTCCAGTTCATAGAAAGGATGCCCTGGAGTTGGAAAAAATACAAAGAAGAGCAACGAAGCTAATTAGGGGCATGGAGAATTTAAGTTATGAGGAAAGATTAAAAGAATTAAACCTATTTAGCCTTGAAAAAAGACGACTAAAGGGGGGACATGATTAACGTATATAAATATATTAATGGCACATACAAAAAATATGGTGAAATCCTGTTCCATGTAAAACCCCCTCAAAAAACAAGGGGGCGCTCCCTCCGTCTGGAGAAATAAAGGTTCAACCTGCAGAGACGACAAGGCTTCTTTACCGTGAGAACTGTGAATCTATGGAATAGCCGAGCGCAGGAGCCGTCACAGCAGGGACAGGAGATGCTGCAAAAAAGGGTTAGATAATTTCTTAGAACAAAAAAGTATTAGCTCCTATGTGTAGAGATTTTTCCTTCCCTTTTCCCATCCCTTGGTTGAACTTGATGGACATGTGTCTTTTTTCAGCCGTACTAAATATGTAACTATGTAACTATGTAACTATGTAACTATGTAAGGACGCCTCGTACCAAGGGGTTCAATTTGGGGGTAAACTAGACAAAATAGGCCTTTATGCTGATGACATGATCCTCTTTATACAGCAACCTAAGGTATCTTTACCCATAGCGATCACTTATACGACCCCTGCTGGATTATATCAAGGCTAAATTTAAACTGTGGAGCTCATTGCCCCTGGCTGTCTCTGGTCGTATTAACCTCATAAAAATGATTATACTCCCTAAATGCCTGTACATGCTGGAATGTGCTGCAGTGCCTGCACCAATGTCTTTTTTGAAAAGTGTTCCTGCTCTGTTTCCGTCCTTTATATGGGGAACCAGTAGATCAAAGCTTAAACTCAGTACACTACAGAGACCCAAGTCTATGGGGGGACATTCTCTCACTGATATTTATTTGTATTATCTGTCGGGACAGCTCCGCTAACTTACTTCTTGGACTGAATTGGGAGTCCCCCCTAATCGCGATCATTACCTAGCATCTTATTTGGCTGTTCCACATCTGTGGCCAGTGTTGGAGGGTTCAACGTCATTGTCCAGGAGCTTACTTCCCCTACATAGAGTGGCGGCGCAGGTGTGGTTGGCTGCCAAGAAATTGCTTAATTTTGTGGATATTATAACTGAAACTCCCTTGTGGCACAGTCCGTCTTTGCCTCATGTCTCAGATGCCCTGGATCCTCAGTTTTGGACGCTGCGGGGGGTTGAGCTGGTTGGGGATTTGTATGTGGATGGAAATATGAAGTCTTTTGCGCAACTGCAGTCCAATTTTGATATACCTAGAGAGTCCTTTTTTAAATTCCTTCTGCTTCGCCACGCTTTGCAGACTCAATACCCGCCTGGAACTAGGAATATCTCAGATTTTCCTCTCATTGGAATCTTTAGGTCCCAGGGACCTAGGGGCCTGATCTCGGTGATCTACTCCTTCCTCATTCAGGCTAGATTAAAAGCGGCACCCCTGGTTGTTGAGACGAGATGGAGGGAGTTAATTCCTGAGATATCCTCCGAAATATGGATGGACATGTTAAACTCACATACACTGGTTTCTCCAGCCGCCAATAATAAGATGACACAACTATTCATTACTCATCAGAGCTATCTGACTCCTGTCCGACCACACAAGAAGGGTAGATGTCCGACTGCTGAGTGTCATAGGTTTAGAGTCTCCAGAGCAGACTTTTGGCATATGACCTGGGCATGCCCTTGGATTTCTTCTTTCTGGGCAGACGTGATAGCTTTGATATCTGACGTACTGCAGTTGCCGGTACCCTTTACGCCCTTGGTATGTTTATTTGGAATTGTATCTGAAGAGCATTGGACACATCACACTAGAATATTCTTGAGAGAGGTATTATTCCTAGCACGTAAAGCAATAGCTCTTAGATGTATGGGCCCGAGACCACCTTCCATTTCACAATGGAAGGCTCTGGTAAACTCCATGTTACCATATGCCAAAATCGTGTACAAAAATAGAGGGTGTGAAAATAAGTTCTCTAAGGTTTGGGGTCCCTGGTGTGACTCACCACATACACTATATGATTCACAATGGTTTATAGACATTAGAAATATAATGTTAACGCATGATACTGTTTAAATTGTATTGGATTTAATTGACTGTTTGTATGGTCAGCATTGTATGCTGCATGGTGATATGTAACCCAAGTCTTTTGATACATTGGTATCTAAACTGTGCATGGTTTGGATATTGTTCAATAAAACGAGTTTAAAAAAACAAAACACAAAAAAGCAAAAAGAGGTTATGGCTAACCCATACCCCCAATAGTACCCGAAAAAGCAATATAAATACAGCACGGTGCCATTTCTGAAGACATTATAAACCAAAAAGAAAAGAAAAAGAAAAAAGATCCAGAAATATATGCAGGCACTCTCAGGTATAAACAATTCATATAAAAATCACATTTATTTAAACCTCCGAATAATTCCAGATATATCAATATATACATACAAATATTATATAAAAAAATCTCCTGACCATAAGAGATGGATAACAAGTGATCTAATACACCAAGACATGTAGATAAATTCACTCATATGCTATATTTGTTCTCACTAAGCATAGGGACAAAAAAAGAAGAAAAAATAATCTGAACAGTCACTGGGTTGTGTTCACACTTGCGTTTTTTGACAAAATAAATTTTATCATTTTAAGGTGGCCACCATTCCTATTTGCAATAGGTAGCATTCTTTTTTGAGTAGTAAACTCCTATGCGTAGGAGATTTAAACCTAGGAAATAAATGATCCTATGGAACATAATCTGTTTTAACGGCAGATTTGTATGATATTAAGCTCTTCCCTCCTATTTCATGCAGCCTTATATTTTAAGGATGATAGATAGTACATTGGTATCTAAACTGTGCATGGTTTGTATATTGTTCAATAAAACGAGTTAAAAAAAAAAAAAGCTGCCTTCTCTTCGGCTTCAGTCCTACATAGACCGGATTCCACCAAACCATTTGTTCTGGAGGTCGATGCTTCATCTGTGGGAGTCGGAGCTATTCTTTCACAAAAGACTTGTAGAGGGAGACGCCTTATCTCGCTGTTTTGACCCCACAGACCAAAAGCCCAGACCACAGTTTATTATAGATCCGAAACGTACTGTGATCGCTGCTCCTGCTGAAGTGGTACACATTCCTCGAGGAAAGACCTACGTACCCCCTAAACAAAGGGTTCTGCGTTGGGGCCATGCCTCCAGGGTTTCGGGGCACCCTGGCATCAAAAAGACTCTCAATTTGATTGGCCATCAGTACTGGGGGCCTTCCATGTCCCAAGACACTAAAGACTTTGTTTCTGCCTGCTCCACTTGCTCTCAAAATAAAGTCTCCCATTCAAGACCTGCTGACCTTTTGCACCCCCTGCCCGTGCCTGACTCTCCCTGGTCGCACCTTGCCATGGACTTCATCACCGATCTGCCTAGTTCTGCGGGGTGTACCATGATCTGGGTTGTAGTGGATCGCTTTTCCAAGATGGCGCACTTCGTATCTCTCTCAGGCCTTCCGTCATCTTCCCGACTGGCAACGCTGTTTATCAAGCACATCTTTCGCCTTCATGGTTTTCCTAAGCACATTGTTTCTGACAGAGGAGTTCAGTTCACATCCAAGTTCTGGAGAGCCTTGTGCAAACTGCTGGAGGTCAAACTAGACTACTCTTTCGTGTACCATCCCCAATCCAATGGTCAAGTAGAGCGGATAAACCAAATACTTGAAGGTTTCCTCAGGAATTTCGTGTCTCCGCGACAAGACAACTGGGCAAGTCTGCTTCCATGGGCCAAATTTGCCTACAACAACCATACGGGGGAATCTACCCGCTCTTCTCCCTTCTGCTTGGTGTATGGCCAGCACCCAGGAATTCCCCTACCAGTCTCTGTGCCTTCTGAGGTTCGTACGGATTTGTCAGACGGCCAAGGACTCCATCCACAAAGCCGTAGCAAGGTTTAAAAAATAGGGGGATAAAAGACGCAGGATACCGCCGCAGCTCCTTCCTGGGGATAAAGTCTGGCTGTCCACCCGGTACATACGTCTGAAGACCCCTTGTTACGAGCTAGCTCCTCTGTTTCTGGGTCCCTATGAAATAACTAAACAAATTAATCCAATAACTTTCAGACTTCGCCTTCCTCAGTCTCTGAAAATCTCTAACTCCTTCCATATTTCTCTGCTGAAACCCACTATACTCAACCGTTTTTCTATGAAAAATCCTGTCCATCCTGCGCCAGCGGCTGATGCCGAATTTGAAATTCAAGAGATCCTCAATGTCAAACAATCACGGGTCAGATTGCGGTACCTAGTGGACTGGAAAGATTATGGTCCTGAGGAGAGATCATGGGAGCCCGTGGAGAATATCAACGCCCCAGCTCTCATCAAGGATTTTGAGCGAAGGTTTCCAAGCAAGCCTAAAAAGAGGGGGCGTAAAGGGGGGGTACTGTAACGGCTGGCACGCCATTCCCCGCCGTCCCCACGGCCTCTGCTCCGGTTCCGGCGCCCTCCATCACCAGCTGCTCATCCCGAGCTCCACTTAACCGCTCCGGACGCTCTGCTGGCCCTGGACGGCGTCAGGTGAGTGCATCTTTTACCTCATTTCGCGGCCGTCATCCTCGATGTGCGGCTGCAGTCACTAGAGGGCGCACGCGCTGACTCGTCCTTTTTTAAAGGGCCACCGCGTGCCTTAATTCCTAAGACTTCCTATTTAAGGTTCCTCCTCCTTTGCATCCCTGCTTGTTCAACCAAGTTCCCCGTGAGTTCACTGTGCCCTGGTTCCCTGTTTCCATCCCTTCTGCCTTTTGTCTGGATTTCCCGTTACTGACCTCTGCTTGAACTTGACTATCCTTGTCTGCCGCCTGCCTTGACCTATTGCTGCCATATACCCGTTACGACGTCTGCTGCCTGTCCTGACTGCTGCCTATCCATCCGACTGCCTCTACCCGCTGTGCCAAGCGTTGCCTGGGTTCCAAGCACCATCTCCCCGATGACACCGAGGATCCACTAACAAACCGGTGAGAACCGTTATAGGCAGTATCTGCAGAGGGCACTGTGGCATTATCTACAGTTGGGTCTGTAGCATTATCTACAGAGGGCACTGTGGATTTATCTACAGGTGGGTGTGTGGCATTATCTACAGTGGGCACTGTGGCATAATCTATGGGTGGGTGTGTGGCATTATCTACAGCGGGCACTGTGGCATTATCTGTTATGGAATCACTGGTTGCGCATTTCCCAAAAGGCTGCTGGAGACTGTCGGGAGTAAGCGTGCAAATAAGACCGCAACCCCAAATCCGTCACAACTCTGATGGACAGAGTCTAAGGCTACTCCGAGTTATTTGCCAGAGCCCACCGCAAGGCGGGATGGTTTATGCTGCAGAGAACCCAAGTTGTTCTAACAGAGTTCAGTGTTGGATAAGGGGGGCAGTGCAGGCAATACCTGAACAGGTAATCAGACAGCCCGAGGGTAACAGAAAGTCCCAAATAGAGCGAGTGGACATCAGGCACAGCAGAAGCCAGAACTAGCCAGATTATGTCTCCTACTCTCTGTACCTTTACTCAAAATTAGCATAGTAGGCGCGGAGCTGGGGATGTAGCGGGGCAACGGGAGGGCCAGAAAAAAATATTACAGCGCTGGAATCAAGAGGACGCCAGGAACAAGGGGAGGAATGTGGTTTAAAAATGACAAAACATGACTGTTTCTCATTAGGGCGAGCACCCATACAAATCAGTAAGGGGTAACTAAACGTTCCACAAACTTCTGACACGTCATAGTGACATGTCAGAAGATTTAATTGTAGGGGGTCCAAGCACTGAGACCCCCACCAATCCTAAAACGAAGCGGCAGAAGAGCTCCTGTGAGTGCTGAGCAGCTTCGTTTCTGTTCATCATTTTCCGGATAGCCGATGTATCGGAGTACGGGTTCATAGACTTTCTATTGAGTCCGCACTCAGATACACTGATTTCCGGAAAAAGCCGAGCACTTCTGCCGCTTAGTTTTAGCGATTGGTGGGTCTCAGTGCTTGGACCCCCTCCAATCAAAACTTCTGAAATGTCACTATGACATGTCAGAAGCTTGTCGGAAGTTTAGTTACCCTTTAAGAATTGACATAACATAACACAGATTGACAATCCCACCAACAAAATGGATGACATCCGTTTAAATATTGGAAACTTTATTAATATTTAACAATGGCATCCTTTACACCAAAAGACATTACAAGACCACATGACACCTGAAAATTCCATGACATCAGGAGATCACATGACACCTGAACATTCCATGACATCACTAGGTCACATGACACCTGAACATTCCATGACATCAGGAGATCACATGACACCTGGGAATTCCATTACATCACAAGATCACATCACACCTGAACATTCCATGACATCACAATTATGTACTTGGTGTATGAAGACCATAGACTATTGGACGGCTCATTTTTACATGAAGAGACTGAAGACCTGAGGAGAGCTTTCCACGTGACCAGCACCAAGAAAGGAAAAGAAGTCCTCCAGGTATGTAGGGAAGTTATACACCCGACATTTATCAGCTGACATATGTCCCTAAGGAGATTCCAGGATCTGAACTTTCTCTATGACCATATGACCGGCGTTTCATCTACCAGTCCCGGAGTATTGGTTGATATCTACGTCTGCTATGAGAAGGAGTAGATTTGCTCCATATTTTGTGCCAATTTCTGCCATAAGTGATGCTAAATATTTTGGTCTATGAGGGGCTCCGCTCCCGCTCTCCCGCTCCCGCTGTGAAACCCCGCTTACTTTTCTTGTCACTTATAAAAGTGGTGAAATCTGTGAAAAGCTGCAACTATGGCGCAAATATGGCGTGCACCATAATGTGACTTTTTATACGGCATAAAAGTGGCGTAGAACATTTGATAAGATTCCCTCACTGGATTAGTCATGTCTATTATTGTGTATATCTGTAATTCATATTTGATCTGGATGATATGTATTCTGGGTGATATGTATACTGGATGATATGTATACTGGGTGATATGTATACTGGGTGATATGTATACTGGGTGATATATATACTGGGTGATATGTATACTGGGGGATATGTATACTGGGTGATATGTATTCTGGGTGATATGTATACTGGATGATATGTATAATGGGTGATATGTATACTGGGTGATATGTATACTGGGTGATATATATACTGGGTGATATGTATACTGGGGGATATGTATACTGGGTGATATGTATACTGGGTTATATGTATACTGGGTGATATGTATACTGGGTGATATGTTCACTGGGTTATATGTATACAGGATGATATATATACTGGGTGATATGTATACTGGGTGATATGTATACTGGGTTATATGTATACTGGATGATATATATATACTGGGTTATATGTATACTGGGTGATATGTATACTGGGTGATATGTTAACTGGGTGAAATGTATATAACCTAAAGAAAAGGACGCCAAAAAGACTGAAAATGTAGAAAAATAAGGAAACACTTTATTTGAGAATAACACATAAATATACAATGATTAAAAAGAATCCATAAACCAACAGGTAAAAAAGACATACAAGCCATGCAATTTGATGTAATGAATACAGTCTGCATAGACAAAGAGTACTGAAAGCCAAATGGCTTAACCTGGCACTAAATATTTCGGCAAGCCGTATATAAGTTGTGATGAGTACAAAGTAGAAATATATATCATATACAATGGTCAAGGTAAGAGTACTCAAGTACGTAATGACAGCGCCGCAAAACCATGGGCAATGCTAAAGTATAACATATAAAAGATAGTCACAATGAATAATGACAATACACATACCCATTGAAAGCCCAACGCGCGTTTCGGCGCAACTGCCTTCGTCTGGGGGTAGCATTGAACAATGTATGTTCCACTTCTTATAGAGAAACGCTGACCAATCAAGAGGTATCCTAATCAGGGATCCCAGATGTAACAATGTAATAATAATACAACGCCGCATAATTACCGATCGCTCCCTCGAGGTGAAAACAAGATGGCCGCGCCAACCGGAAGCGCCGATCACGAGGGGCCGGAGCCGGACACACGTCACCGCGTCAATAGACGCGGTCACGTGGGTCCGGAGTCCGGCGCGTCATGAGCGGCGAAACGGAGGCCGACCACCTGAACACCAATCAGAGGGAGCGATGCAGCGAGAAAGTGAGTAACCCTGGATACACAATGTTTGTAAACAGCGGCCGTGATCCCTAGTAAGGTTTGAAGCGCCAATGAAGGAAGTTAAATGTGACCCTACTGCAAAGAGACATATGTACATAGAACATTGTTGTAAAAGATATATCACAAAAGTAACATAAGTGCAACAATCATAAAAGAGAGCTTGAATAGACGAGAGAAAAAAAAAAAATAATGAATGAATGAATGAGTGCAGTGTGCATGGAGGTGAGAATGTGTATGTGATTGATGATGGAAGTGAAAATGACAAGGTGAAGAAGGTAAATGAATGAAAGTGAAAAAAGTGAAAGAAGGAAAAGTGATGTGAAAAACACTTGAATCATAATTGGACCATAAATCCAGGGGCGGACATACCGCATGTGCAGCCGGTGCAGCTGCACAAGGGCCCCGCGTGGGAAGGGGGCCCGTTCCTCTGCTGGCCGACTCAGTTCTCAGCTGCGCGATGCTGAGGACTGAGACAGAGGCCCGTGGACCACTGGCGTAGCTATAGGGGTCGCAGCGGTCGCAATTGCGACCGGGCCCCGAAGCCAGGGGGGCCCACGGCCCCCCGCACCACATCAATAAAAAGTTACTATAGTAACTCGGACCGCGGGCCCCTGTTACTATAGTAACATACTTTACTTACCTTCCTGGTTCCGGATCGCAGCGGAGGTCCTGACGTCAGGCGCTGTGCGCAGCACATGACGTCACAGCGCTATGCGCCGCGCACAGCATCGAGACGACAGAACTCCCGCCGCGGCCGAAGAGGAAGGTAAGATAGCCCTGACTGGCGGGGTCCGACTCCTGGGACCCGCCAATCAGCTGTTTTGAAGGGGCCGCAGCACTCGTACGAGAGCTGCTCCCCTTCATTCCTGTCACTTCATTCCGGTCACACTGTGAATCGGTTTCGGCGATTCACAGTGTGGGCGAGTAGTGAAATGAAGGGGAAGCAGCTCTCGTACGAGTGCTGCGGCCCCTTCAAAACAGCTGATTTGCGGGTCCCGGGCGACACATCAGCTATTGATGGCCTATCCTGAGGATAGGCCATCAATGTTTAGGGACTGCACAACCCCTAAGCCTACGATGTAGCAGGCTTAGGGGGCCCATGAGACAGGATCACAGATTGTGTGATGCTGTCTGCTGGGCCCTGTATCTAAGCCAATCACATGGTAGGCTTAGATACATGGCCCATGCGTGATCCTGTCTGCTGGGCCCTGTATCTAAGCCTACCACACTGTAGGTTTAGATACAGGGCCCCAGCACACAGTAATCTTATACTGTATAAGATTACTGTCTGCTGGACCCTGTATCTAAGCCTACCTTGTGGTAGGCTTAGATACAGGGTCCCACAGACAGTATCACACATGGGCCCTGTATCTAAGCCTTAGGGTATGTGCACAGACACTAATTACGTCCGTAAGTGACGGATGTATTTCGGCCGCAAGTACCGGACCGAACACACTGCAGGGAGCCGGGCTCCTAGCGTCGTACTTATGTACGACGCTAGGAGTCCCTGCCTCGCTGTGGGACAACTGTCCTGTACTGTAATCATGTTTTCAGTACCGGACAGTTGTCCGGCAGCGAGGCAGGGACTCCTAGCGTCGTACATAACTATGATGCTAGGAGCCCGGCTCCCTGCAGTGTGTTCGGTCCGGTACTTGCGGCCGAAATACGTCCGTCAATTCCGGACGTAATTAGTGTGTGTGCACATACCCTAACACATGTGTTACTAATCATTTTTTGTGTGTTTTCTTACAGGTTCGGTCGTTGGACTACGGCGGATTCCAGGACTACTTCGATGACAGCTTTTTTTTTTATTAATAAAATGGTTAATGAGGGTTGTGTTTTTTTTTTTTATTTCAATAAAATATTTTTTCTATGTCTTTGTGGTTTTTTTTAAACTATATTACTACCGCCTTAGTAATGGCCGCCGGCTGATTGACAGCATCCATTGCTAAGGCAGGGCTTAGTGTTAGCCGGTGCAGAGGCTAACACTAACCCCCTTTATTACCCCGGTACCCACCGCCACCAGGGGTGCTGGGAAGAGCCGGGTACGATCCAGTACCTGACCATCTGTAGTGATGGTCGGCCACTGGGGTGGCCGCAGGCTGGTATTATCAGGAGGGGAAAGGCCAGATACAGTGGCCCTTCCTACCCTGGTGATGCTAGGCTGCTGCTGCTTTATTGTATCTGGCTGGTTATGAAAATGGGGGGGACGCCACGTCATTTAAAAAATAATTGGAAAGAACGATGTCGGGTCCCCCCCAATTTTCATAACCAGCCAGATACAACACAGCAGCAGCAGGCAGCATTACAAGGGTGGGAAGGGCCACTGTTTTTGGCCTTCCCCAGCCTAATACTACCAGCCTGCGGCCACCCCGGTGCCTGCCCGTCACTACAGCTGGTCGGGTACTGGTTTGTACCCGGCTCTTCCCAGTACCCCTGGTGGCGGTGGGTACCGGGGTAATAATGGGGGTTAGTGTAGACTCTGCACCGGCTAACATTAAGCCTCGCCTTAGTAATGGAGGTTGTCAATCAGCCAGCGGCCATTACTAAGGCGGTGATAATAAAGTTTAAAAAGATACAAGCACATAGAAATTTTTTTTATTGAAATAAAAACACAACCCTCATTAACCATTTTATTGAGAATAAAAAAAACGCCGTCATTGAAGTCCTCGTATCCGAAGTCCAACAACCGAACCTGTAAAAAAAACACAAACACACAAAAATAATCAGTAACACATAAAGAAGCAAAATTATTATTCTTACCTTTCCTGGGTCCAGCGCTGGAGCCGCAATGTCAGCGAGCTGGGCCCTGTATCTAATCCTATCATGTGTGATACAGTCTGCTGAGCTGTGTATCTAATCCAATCATGTATGATACTGTGCTGGGCCCTATATCTAATCCGATCATGTGTGATACTGTCTGCTGAGCCACTGTATCTAATCCTATCATGTGTGATACTGTCTGCTGAGCCACTGTATCTAATCCTATAATGTGTGGTACTGTCTGCTGAGCCACTGTATCTAATCCTATCATGTGTGATACTGTCTGCTGAGCCACTGTATCTAATCCTATCATGTGTGGTACTGTCTGCTGAGCCACTGTATCTAATCCTATCATGTGTGGTACTGTCTGCTGAGCCACTGTATCTAATCCTATCATGTGTGATACTGTCTGCTGGGCCACTGTATCTAATCCTATCATGTGTGATACTGTCTGCTGAGCTGTGTATCTAATCCTATCATGTGTGATACTGCCTTCTGAGCCACTGTATCTAATCCTATCATGTGTGATACTGTCTGCTCAGCCACTGTATCTAATCCTATCCATAGTTTATAGGGTCGTAGTGCTATAGATATGCTATGCTGTCTCCTATACACACACTTTTTTTTGGGGCGGACACATATGTATTGGGGCTATTTCCCGGACATTTTAAGCCCTGAGGGTATGTTCACACGGCAGCGTCTGTTACGGCTGAAATTACTGTGCTGTTTTCAGGAGAAAACAGCACCGTAATTTCAGCCGTAATGGCATGTGCAGGCGTCTTTTGCTGCGTCCACTACGGAAGTAATTGAAGCTGGTTTTCCATGGAGTCCATGGAAAACGGCTCCATTTACATCTGAAGAAGTGACAGGCAGTTTTTTACGCGCCGCCTTTCGACAGCGGCGCGTAAAAAAAAATGACCATCGGCACAGAACATCGTAAGACCCATTCAAATGAATGGGCAGATGTTTTCCGACGCTTTTGAGCCGCATTTTCGGATGTAATTCAATGCTAAAACGCCCAAATTACGTCCGTAAATAGTGTGTGTGTGAACCCAGCCTTAGTGACGCCCCGGCTGCTAGTGCTGCATTGTTGGGTCACTTAGGAGACCCAGCGATGCAGCTGAAAGCGGACCGTCGGCCATGAGAAGTTTGCGGGGTGGGGGGGGGGGGCCCTGGCACATTATCTGCACAGGGGCCTTTTGCAGTCTGTGTCCGCCACTGCATAAATCCATAATGTAAAAAGAAAACATTGTGTTGTGTGAAAAAGTGCATAATGATGTGCAATAAGTACATAATAAATAATGTGTTTATTCATATACAAATGTCATTATAAAAAATCTTTTTACATGGGTAAACAGTAATAAAACACTTATTGTTATGTTTGGCAAAAGAGTGACCTAAGAATATTCACAGAGATAAATCTGCACGCTGATTGGTCAATACATATCATAAGGAGACAAAATCAGTAATAATGTACAGCGACGTCCCAAGAAGTGGAAAACAAGAGATCCAGATATAATGAGAAAGATAACTCATATCGAGAGTCTAATCTGTAAAAAACAAATACAAAATGTTAAAATCACAAAGACACACAAGATCCTTTATATACAACAATAATAGAATCCAATACCACTAAAAATTGCTGACAGTCAGAGAAATGATGAAAACCCTGCGGTCTCATTGAGACCTGCAGGGTGCATAGTTTGGAGCCTCCAAATCCACTTGCATTCAAGCTGGAGTAGACGTTTTTTGAGATCACCTCCACGCATACCAAGGTTGATATGATCAATGCCCCTGATCTTTAGCATCTTAGAATCACAGGCATGATGTAATCGGAAATGTCTAGGGATTGTCTTAAGCTGTTCAACAATATCTGTGGTTTTTACATTGTCAATATCCCTGACGTGCTCCCTAACCCTCAACCGCAACTCGCGGGTAGTCATACCTACATATATCTTGGGGCATGGACAAAGGGCATAATATATGACCCCCCTGGTGCCACAAGATATGGGCCAACAAATCTTAAAGTTGTGACTGCCACTAGAATCCACAAAGCTATCCGAGCGCTCTACATTTGGGCAGCTAATGCAGTCACCACACGGTTTGCAACCCCATTTTGGCCCCTTGGTGCCAAAAACCTTACCAGGTTTAATAGGTGAAAGGTAACTACGTACCATGGTATCGCGCAGATTGGGAGCTCTGCGCGGTGCCATGGCAGGGTAATGAGGTAGCACCTTCAGCAAAACAGGGTCGGTCAACAATATGGGCCAGAATTTGTTCAGGACGCTGCGCATATCTGTCCACCGTGAGTTATAGGTGGTAACAAATCTCACCTTCGATTGTTTGCCAGTTTTTGGGGTAACTTGAAGTAGTTGTTGACGATTGACTTTTGACGCTCGATGCCGGGCCATACGTATACTACGTTGACTGTAACCCCTTTGAGTAAACCTATCTCCTAATTCCTCAAAGCGATACTTGAGATCTTCCTCGGTAGAACAGATCTTCTTGATACGCAAAAATTGACCCACTGGAATCGCATCAATGGTGTGTCGAGGGTGTAGGGAGGTGGCATGCAATAGTGAATTAGTAGAGGTCTCCTTCCGATGAAGATCTGTCTGTAAGAGACCATTACCATCTTTTTTAATTAGGATGTCCAAAAAGTCAATGCTAGAGTGACTCCATTTGCATGTAAGTTTAATGTTAAGCGAGTTGCAATTCAAAACATCAATGAATGAGAGGAGATCATCAGAAGTACCCTGCCAGATCATGAAAATGTCATCAATGAACCGTGCCCAAAAAGGGACACGGCTCATTGATGGCCCATGATCTGACAGAAAAAGGTCCCTTTCCCACAGCCCCAGGAACAAATTGGCATATGAGGGTGCACATGCCGCCCCCATAGCCGTCCCCTGGAGCTGTAGGAAAAACGAACCATTGAAAGTGAAAAAATTATGTTTGAGTGTAAAATCTAAGAGTGATAGAATAAGTTGAGAAATCTCACTCTCAATGTCACTCATCTGCAGAAAATTTTTCACTGCATGCAAGCCATCACTATGCTGAATGCTGGTATAAAGGGACTCAACATCGCATGTAACCAGTAAGTGGTCTGGATCCATATGAATCCCCTCAATCTTTAACAGCAAATCAGCCGAGTCACGTAGGTAGGATGGAAGACACTCAACCAGAGGTTTTAAATGAAAATCGATCCATTTACATGCCTTTTCAGTAAGACCCCCAGTGCCTGAAATAATGGGCCTACCTGGCGGGTTCTTTGCATCTTTGTGAATCTTAGGCAAAAGGTACATTGTTGGTATTGTAGGTTCCGGTACATATAATGAGTCACATAAAGACTTCGTGATTGTACCATTCTCCACAGCATCCTGCAGAATCTTCTGAAATTTCAATCTGAAAGATGACAGGGGGTTGAAAGTAAGCTTTTGGTAGCAAACGGCATTTCGTAATTGGCGGTTAGCTTCATGAACATACGATTGACGTGGCCAGAGAACTACATTGCCCCCTTTATCCGCCGGTTTCACTATCACATCGTCCCAGGCTTTTATTTTATCAAGGCTTTTTCTCTCAAGTCGGTTCAGATTATCATGGCCAATTTTATTGGATATCGTACTCCATTCTTTGGAGACAAGCTTCACGAATAAGTCAACAGCTGGACAGATAGAAAGAGGGGGAAATTTGGTGGACTTATTCTTAACACACTCCGGTATCTTACCTTTAGGCGTACATTCTTCTTGGCTAAGTAATTCTTCCAACGCACGCAATGTCTCTTTTTCTTGTGAAGTTGTAAAGATGTTATCCTCCTCCCTAAAGTACCACCTCTTAAAAATCAGGGATCTGCCGAATAGTTGTAAATCTTTTACTGCTGAGAAATGGTCAAAAGAAGAAGCGGGGGAAAAAGTCAACCCCCTTTCCAACAGAGACATATCACTAGAAGTAAGTGAGTGTTTAGAGAGGTTTATTACCTTCAGGTGTTGGTGACCCAAATTGGGTTCCAAAATTGGGTTAGAGTGCGCTTGTCTGGAATTATAGTCAACTCCTCTATTAACCCTCCTTTTCGGATACACTGAATTACTGTAGTTGACCTTTCGTTTCTGTCTAGTGCTGATACGTCCTGGACCCGTGTTACGTATAGTCGTATCATACTGATCGCTGAGAGATGATAAGGAAGAAATAGATGGAGAACGGCTGACACTCAAATTTGGTGTACGGCGATTCCATCTATACATCCGTTTCTGGGTATAATCATCATGATCACGAATCAATTTCTTGATTTTAATTGACTCGATTTCTTTCTCCCATGTGGTGCATTGTTGTTCCAAATGGCCATTGAAAATCTCAAGATTTTCCCTAGACATTTCGTCAGGGATATTGACAATGTAAAAACCACAGATATTGTTGAACAGCTTAAGACAATCCCTAGACATTTCCGATTACATCATGCCTGTGATTCTAAGATGCTAAAGATCAGGGGCATTGATCATATCAACCTTGGTATGCGTGGAGGTGATCTCAAAAAACGTCTACTCCAGCTTGAATGCAAGTGGATTTGGAGGCTCCAAACTATGCACCCTGCAGGTCTCAATGAGACCGCAGGGTTTTCATCATTTCTCTGACTGTCAGCAATTTTTAGTGGTATTGGATTCTATTATTGTTGTAGATAAAGGATCTTGTGTGTCTTTGTGATTTTAACATTTTGTATTTGTTTTTTACAGATTAGACTCTCGATATGAGTTATCTTTCTCATTATATCTGGATCTCTTGTTTTCCACTTCTTGGGACGTCGCTGTACATTATTACTGATTTTGTCTCCTTATGATATGTATTGACCAATCAGCGTGCAGATTTATCTCTGTGAATATTCTTAGGTCACTCTTTTGCCAAACATAACAATAAGTGTTTTATTACTGTTTACCCATGTAAAAAGATTTTTTATAATGACATTTGTATATGAATAAACACATTATTTATTATGTACTTATTGCACATCATTATGCACTTTTTCACACAACACAATGTTTTCTTTTTACATTATGGATTTATGGTCCAATTATGATTCAAGTGTTTTTCACATCACTTTTCCTTCTTTCACTTTTTTCACTTTCATTCATTTACCTTCTTCACCTTGTCATTTTCACTTCCATCATCAATCACATACACATTCTCACCTCCATGCACACTGCACTCATTCATTCATTCATTATTTTTTTTTTTTCTCTCGTCTATTCAAGCTCTCTTTTATGATTGTTGCACTTATGTTACTTTTGTGATATATCTTTTACAACAATGTTCTATGTACATATGTCTCTTTGCAGTAGGGTCACATTTAACTTCCTTCATTGGCGCTTCAAACCTTACTAGGGATCACGGCCGCTGTTTACAAACATTGTGTATCCAGGGTTACTCACTTTCTCGCTGCATCGCTCCCTCTGATTGGTGTTCAGGTGGTCGGCCTCCGTTTCGCCGCTCATGACGCGCCGGACTCCGGACCCACGTGACCGCGTCTATTGACGCGGTGACGTGTGTCCGGCTCCGGCCCCTCGTGATCGGCGCTTCCGGTTGGCGCGGCCATCTTGTTTTCACCTCGAGGGAGCGATCGGTAATTATGCGGCGTTGTATTATTATTACATTGTTACATCTGGGATCCCTGATTAGGATACCTCTTGATTGGTCAGCGTTTCTCTATAAGAAGTGGAACATACATTGTTCAATGCTACCCCCAGACGAAGGCAGTTGCGCCGAAACGCGCGTTGGGGCAGACATCTCGCTGTGCACTCTTAACCTGGGCTTTCAATGGGTATGTGTATTGTCATTATTCATTGTGACTATCTTTTATATGTTATACTTTAGCATTGCCCATGGTTTTGCGGCGCTGTCATTACGTACTTGAGTACTCTTACCTTGACCATTGTATATGATATATATTTCTACTTTGTACTCATCACAACTTATATACGGCTTGCCGAAATATTTAGTGCCAGGTTAAGCCATTTGGCTTTCAGTACTCTTTGTCTATGCAGACTGTATTCATTACATCAAATTGCATGGCTTGTATGTCTTTTTTACCTGTTGGTTTATGGATTCTTTTTAATCATTGTATATTTATGTGTTATTCTCAAATAAAGTGTTTCCTTATTTTTCTACATTTTCAGTCTTTTTGGCGTCCTTTTCTTTAGGTTATATATTTATGCTTTGGATGCTTTATGGGTATACGCCCTAGGATCTGGCTCATACGTGAATACATGCTTGCTGATGGCCGCACCTTACTTTTTCTGAGCCTTTTTAGATCCATGCTGTGTCTTTTGGTTATATTATGGGTGAAATGTATACTGGGTAATATATATACTGAGTGATATGTATACTGGGTGATATGTATACTGGGTGCTATGTATACTGTGTGCTATATATACTGGTTGATATGTACACTAGATGATATGTATACTGGGTGATATGTATACTGGATGATATGTATAGTGGGTGATATGTATTCTGGATGATATGTACATTGGGTGATATCTATACTGGATGATATGTATACTGGTTTACAAGTATACTGGGTTAAATGTATACTGAATGATATGTATACTCTATTATATGTACACTGGGGGATATTTAAACTGGGGGATATGTACACTGGGTGATATGTATACTGGATGATATGTATACTGGGGGATATATATACTGGGTGATATGTATACTGGATGATATGTATACTGGGTGATATGTATACTGGGTGATATGTATATTGGATGATATGTATACTGGGTGATATGTATACTGGATGATATGTATACTGGGTGATATGTATACTGGGTGATATGTATACTGGGTGATATGTTCACTGGATGATATGAATACTGGGTGATATGTACACTGGATGATATGTATACTGGATGATATGTATACTGGGTGATATGTATACTGGGTGATATGTATACTGGATTATATGTATGCTGGATGATATGTATACTGGGTGGTATGTATACTGGGTGATATGTATACTGGGTGATATGTGCACTGGATGATATGAATACTGGGTGATAGGTACACTGTATTATATGTTTACTGGAGGATATGTACACTGGGTAACATATATACTGGATGATATGTATACTGTTTGGTATGTATACTGGGTGATATGTACACTGGGTAACATATATACTGGATGATATGTTACTGGATGATATGTACACTGGGTGATATGTACACTGGGTGATATGTATACTAGGTGATATGTACACTGGATGATATGTACACTGTATGATATGTATACTGGAGGATATGTACACTGGGTAATATGTATACTGCCTGATATGTATACTGGGTGAAAGGTATACTGGGTGATATGTATACTGGATGATATGTATACTGGGTGATATGTATACTGGTTTATATGTATACTGGGTGATATATACACTGGGTAACATATATACTGGATGATATGTTACTGGATGATATGTATACTGGATGATATATTACTGGATGATATGTACACTGGGTGATATGTACACTGGGTGATATGTATACTGCCTGATATGTATACTGGATGAAAGGTATACTGGGTGATATGTATACTGGATGATATGTATACTGGGTGATATATATACTGGTTTATATGTATACTGGGTGATATATACTCTGGGTAACATGTATACTGGATGATATGTTACTGGATGATATGTATACTGGATGATATGTATACTGGATGATATGTATACTGGGTGATATGTAAACTGGTTGATATATATACTGGGTGATATGTATACTGGATGATATGTATACTGGGTGATATGTATACTGGTTTATATGTATACTGGGTGATATATACACTGGGTAACATGTATACTGGATGATATGTTACTGGGTGATATGTATACTGCGTGATATGTATACTGGATGATATGTATACTGGGTGATATGTATACTGGGTGATATGTATACTGGTTTATATGTATACTGGGTGATATGTATACTGGGGATTTGTATACTGGATGATATGTATACTGGGTGATATGTATACTGGTTTATATGTATACTGGGTGATATATACACTGGGTAACATATATACTGGATGATATGTTACTGGATGATATGTATACTGGATGATATATTACTGGATGATATGTACACTGGGTGATATGTACACTGGGTGATATGTATACTGCCTGATATGTATACTGGATGAAAGGTATACTGGGTGATATGTATACTGGATGATATGTATACTGGGTGATATGTATACTGGTTTATATGTATACTGGGTAATATATACACTGGGTAACATGTATACTGGATGATATGTTACTGGATGATATGTATACTGGATGATATGTATACTGGATGATATGTATACTGGGTGATATGTAAACTGGTTGATATATATACTGGGTGATATGTATACTGGATGATATGTATACTGGGTGATATGTATACTGGTTTATATGTATACTGGGTTATATATACACTGGGTAACATGTATACTGGATGATATGTTACTGGGTGATATGTATACTGCGTGATATGTATACTGGATGATATGTATACTGGGTGATATGTATACTGGGTGATATGTATACTGGTTTATATGTATACTGGGTGATATGTATACTGGGGATTGTAGTGAACATAAAACGGAATTGTGTTTTTTTTTCTTCTAGAACAGAAAATCTCATCAAATCAAAAGATAAAAGACACAAAGACATTAACTCAAGATTAAGACACAATCTCAAGACTAAGACACAATCTCAAGACTAAAACACAATCTCAAGACTAAGACAATCTCAAGACTAAGACACAATCTCAAGACTAAGACACAATCTCAAGACTAAGACACAATCTCAAGACTACGACACAATCTCAAGAATAAGACACAATCTCAAAAATAAAACACAATCTCAAGACTAAGACACAATCTCAAGACTACGACACAATCTCAGGAATAATACTCAATCTCAAGAATAAGACACAATCTCAAGACTAAGACACAATCTCAAGACTAAAACACAATCTCAAGACTACGACACAATCTCAAGAATAAGACTCAATCTCAAAAATAAGACACAATCTCAAGACTAAGACACGATCTCAAGACTAAGACACAATCTCAAGACTAAGACACAATCTCAAGACTACGACACAATCAGTCTCAAGAATAAGACATAATCTCAAGACTAAAACACAATCTCAAAACTACGAAACAATCTCAAGAATAAGACACACTCTCAAGAAAAAGACACAATCTCAAGAATAAGACTCAATCTCAAGAATAAGACTCAATCTCAAGAATAAGACAGAATCTCAAGACTAAGACACAATCTCAAGAATAAAACGCAATCTCAGGAATAAGACTCAATCTCAAGAAAAAGACACAATCTAAAGACTAAGACACAATCTCAAGACTACGACACAATCTCAAGAATAAAACACAATCTCAAGAATAAGAAACAATCTCAAGAATAAGACACAATCTCAAGAAAAAGACACAGTCTCAAGAATAAGACTCAATCTCAAGAATAAGACACAATCTCAAGACTAAGACACAATCTCAAGACTAAGACACAATCTCAAGACTACAACACAATCTCAAGAATAAGACTCAATCTCAAAAATAAGACACAATCTCAAGACTAAGACACGATCTCAAGACTAAGACACAATCTCAAGACTAAGACACAATCTCAGACTACGACACAATCAGTCTCAAGAATAAGACATAATCTCAAGACTAAAACACAATCTCAAAACTACGAAACAATCTCAAGAATAAGACACACTCTCAAGAAAAAGACACAATCTCAAGAATAAGACTCAATCTCAAGAATAAGACTCAATCTCAAGAATAAGACAGAATCTCAAGACTAAGACACAATCTCAAGAATAAAACGCAATCTCAGGAATAAGACTCAATCTCAAGAAAAAGACACAATCTAAAGACTAAGACACAATCTCAAGACTACGACACAATCTCAAGAATAAAACACAATCTCAAGAATAAGAAACAATCTCAAGAATAAGACACACTCTCAAGAAAAAGACACAATCTCAAGAATAAGACTCAATCTCAAGAATAAGACTCAATCTCAAGAATAAGACAGAATCTCAAGACTAAGACACAATCTAAAGACTACGACACAATCTCAAGAATAAAACGCAATCTCAGGAATAAGACTCAATCTCAAGACTACGACACAATCTAAAGACTAAGACACAATCTCAAGACTACGACACAATCTCAAGAATAAAACACAATCTCAAGAATAAGAAATAATCTCAAGAATAAGACTCAATCTTAAGAATAAGACACTATCTCAAGAATAAGACACAATCTCAAGAATAAAACACAATCTCAAGAATAAGACACAATCTCAAGAATAAGACTTAATCTCAAGAATAAGACACAATCTCAAGACTAAGACACAATCTCAAGAATAAGTCACAATCTCAAGACTAAAACACAATCTCAAGACTACGACACAATCTCAAGACTACGACACAATCTCAAGAATAAAACACAATCTCAAGAATAAGACTCAATCTCAAGAATAAGACACAATCTGAAGACTAAGACACAATCTCAAAACTACGACACAATCTCAAGAATAACACACAATCTCAAGAATAAGACTCAATCTTAAGAATAAGACACAATCTCAAGAATAAGACACAATCTCAAGAATAAAACGCAATCTCAGGAATAAGACTCAATCTCAAGAAAAAGACACAATCTAAAGACTAAGACACAATCTCAAGACTACGACACAATCTCAAGAATTAAACACAATCTCAAGAATAAGAAACAATCTCAAGAATAAGACACACTCTCAAGAAAAAGACACAATCTCAAGAATAGGACTCAATCTCAAGAATAAGACTCAATCTCAAGAATAAGACAGAATCTCAAGACTAAGACACAATCTAAAGACTACGACACAATCTCAAGAATAAAACGCAATCTCAGGAATAAGACTCAATCTCAAGACTACGACACAATCTAAAGACTAAGACACAATCTCAAGACTACGACACAATCTCAAAATTAAAACACAATCTCAAGAATAAGAAACAATCTCAAGAATAAGACTCAATCTTAAGAATAAGACACTATCTCAAGAATAAGACACAATCTCAAGAATAAAACACAATCTCAAGAATAAGACACAATCTCAAGAATAAGACTTAATCTCAAGAATAAGACACAATCTCAAGACTAAGACACAATCTCAAGAATAAGTCACAATCTCAAGAATAAGACACAATCTCAAGACTAAAACACAATCTCAAGACTACGACACAATCTCAAGACTAAGACACAATCTCAAGAATAAGACTTAATCTCAAGAATAAGACACAATCTGAAGACTAAGACACAATCTCAAAACTACGACACAATCTCAAGAATAACACACAATCTCAAGAATAAGACTCAATCTTAAGAATAAGACACAATCTCAAGAATAAGACACAATCTCAAGAATAAAACATAATCTTAAAAATAAAACACAATCTCAAGAATGAAACTCAATCTGAAGAATAAGACACAATCTCAAGACTACGACACAATCTCAAGACTAAGACACAATCTCAAGACTAAGACACAATCTCAAGACTACAACACAATCTCAAGAATAAGACTCAATCTCAAAAATAAGACACAATCTCAAGACTAAGACACGATCTCAAGACTAAGACACAATCTCAGGACTAAGACACAATCTCAAGACTACGACACAATCAGTCTCAAGAATAAGACATAATCTCAAGACTAAAACACAATCTCAAAACTACGAAACAATCTCAAGAATAAGACACACTCTCAAGAAAAAGACACAATCTCAAGAATAAGACTCAATCTCAAGAATAAGACAGAATCTCAAGACTAAGACACAATCTAAAGACTACGACACAATCTCAAGAATAAAACGCAATCTCAGGAATAAGACTCAATCTCAAGACTACGACACAATCTAAAGACTAAGACACAATCTCAAGACTACGACACAATCTCAAGAATAAAACACAATCTCAAGAATAAGAAACAATCTCAAGAATAAGACTCAATCTTAAGAATAAGACACTATCTCAAGAATAAGACACAATCTCAAGAATAAGACGCAATCTCAAGAATAAGACACAATCTCAAGAATAAGACTTAATCTCAAGAATAAGACACAATCTCATGACTAAGACACAATCTCAAGAATAAGTCACAATCTCAAGAATAAGACACAATCTCAAGACTAAAACACAATCTCAAGACTACGACACAATCTCAAGACTATGACACAATCTCAAGAATAAAACACAATCTCAAGAATAAGACTCAATCTCAAGAATAAGACACAATCTGAAGACTAAGACACAATCTCAAAACTACGACACAATCTCAAGAATAAGACACAATCTCAAGAATAAGACTCAATCTTAAGAATAAGACACAATCTCAAGAATAAGACACAATCTCAAGAATAAGACACAATCTCAAGAATAAAACATAATTTTAAGAATAAAACCCAATCTCAAGAATGAAACTCAATCTGAAGAATAAAACACAATCTCAAGACTACGACACAATCTCAAGACTAAGACACAATCTCAAAAATAAGACCCAATCTCAAGAATAAGACTAAATCTTAAGAATAAGACACAATCTCAAGACTAAGACACAATCTCAAGAATAAGACACAATCTCAAGAATAAAACATAATCTTAAAAATAAAACACAATCTTAAGAATGAAACTCAATCTGAAGAATAAGACACAATCTCAAGACTACGACACAATCTCAAGACTAAGACACAATCTCAAGACTAAGACACAATCTCAAGACTAAGACACAATCTCAAGAC
Source organism: Rhinoderma darwinii (assembly GCF_050947455.1). NCBI lineage: Eukaryota > Metazoa > Chordata > Amphibia > Anura > Rhinodermatidae > Rhinoderma > Rhinoderma darwinii. The sequence continues at coordinate 220,783 of NW_027464116.1, forward strand.
TACGACACAATCTCAAGAATAAGACACAATCTCAAAAATAAGACCCAATCTCAAGAATAAGACTCAATCTTCAGAATAAGACACAATCTCAAGAATGAAACACAATCTCAAGATTAAGACAAAATCTCAAGAATAAGACACAATCTCAAGAACTCATGGGAAAATTAAGACGTCATCACTAGACAGAGATCAGGTTAGAATAAATGTATTTTCCCATAATCAACATTCATCATTTATCCTACAGGACGGTTGATAGATATCTGATGGCTGGAAGTGCGAGCGCTGGGACCCCAGTGATCACTAGAACGTAGGTCTTTGTTTCCACTGTGTAAATGGAGTGTCAGTGCACATGCGTGACCACCGCCCCACTCACTGTCTACCGGACGGAGACCTCCGAGTTGCTCCATTGTCTGTCCTAACCTTAGTATAGCCGGGAAGGCGTACTCTGCAGTGAGAGGACAGGGAGCAGGGCTATGTCTCCATTTGGAATGTCCGTACTGGACTTGGGAGACAGTTTTAGCTTCGTCCATTTTCTGGGCAGTGAATGGAACATTGGTCCCTCCTGTGAACTATCGCTCCATTCACACAGGGGACTTGGGGACCTGCGTTTCTGTAAACGCTGGGGTCCTAGCGGTTGCACCTCCAGCCATCAGACATCACACAATTTTGTTTGTGGGAAAACACCTTTTAGATTTGGAGGGTTCATTCTTTTAGATTGTAAGCTCCTAGGAGCAGGGCTTAAGATTTGGTGGAACCCTTAGGAAATGGCGGGATCCTCTCTTTAGCGTTAGGCGTCCTGGTAATAATTGATTGTGAACTGTCGGAGAGGATTCCTTTAGTTACATTGTAATGTAGACGTGTCACATTGTATTGGATGTTATAACCAGACTCTGCTTTATGTCCAGATGCAGTAGGCAGACGATCGATCTGATCCAGGGTGATCTCCGATCGCCACATATGGGGTCAGGAAGGAATTATTTTTCCCCTTAGAGACAGATCTCCGGGGGTTTTCTTCGCCTTCCTCTGGATCACTGGGTTGTGGCTCTTACCTCAGGACCTTACAATGAGAATTGTCCTTTGTGACAATCGCTGGACGGTCAGATTGACTGTCACCAGGAGTTTACACTCCCCAGGTCCTGAATTAAGAGCCACAACTCTCATCATTTAATAAAATAGAGAAAGTCATTCTTTTTATGACACTTCTGCTTATTGCTAAAAACCACCGTCTCTCGTGTCGTTATTCTCCGGGATTCTTCCATAACACGGGTGTAATATAATAGAGGAGGGGGCAGATTTATGTAGACCAGCGTTCCATAGACCAGTCTGAAACAGAAGTGTCTCGGAGTAAAGCGCGGCCACATTTCTAAGAGGTCCAAGTCTCTGAATAAATTTGGCGCATTTTGGTCTGTTTTAGAGTCAGGAAAGAAAGCGAAGATTTACTCTACAATCTGCAGCGTTTTCTGTGGTAAGAATTAGTAAATCTGTCAGACCTATGGCGGCCCCGGCCCTTTACAATTAATCCCGTCTAATGTTCAAAAGTAGTGAGAGACTAGAAAAGCTGCAGATTTTATCACAAATAGGGTGTGCGCCAACATTGCGTCATTTCTACACCAGAAAGCGGACGTCATTCCACTGATAAATTCCCCCAGGATCATTGGTAACCCCCATATTATCTGGAGCAGAACCGGCCAGTCCTCACTCCAACATGCACCATGTCCTGCAGTTTACAGTATTCAGCCAAGGATTGCCACCTTTTTACCATAAAAATACCGACCAGGGTAAATACGGGCGGTGGTTTTCAGGGGTGGCTTAACACAGAGTTTGATTTGAAGGCGGGAGCCCGAAGAAGAGCCGAAGGGGCCAGGTTTGAGCAAAACATTTTTCAGCAAAAAACGTCTAATATGTGTAACGTCCGCGGCCGATCGTTCCTACTTACCCCCCTAACGACCGCGACTGCAGACTACCTAGTGCTGACCAACATCTCCTTCCTAGGAGATGCCACTACTCTGTCATGTCCGTGCCTGCGGTCCATCAGCGCCACTCTCCCCATGACAGCCGCAGCCACGAGACGGCGAGCGCTGGCCTGTCTCCTTCCCACGAGACGCCAGCACTCGCTTCCACTTACCTCAGCCAGATCCCGTATGGTGCGCGCGCACGCTCCTGCCCGCTCTTAAAGGGGCGGCGCGCGCTTCAGACTTTGATGAAGCATCAGGCCGTGAGTATCCTGGACTATAAGAGGGGTCCAGCCCCCTGCTTCGATGCCTAAGCGTTGTTGTTGTTTCCCTAGTTTGTCTATGCAATGGTCTCCTAGTGTGTTCCTGTTCCTGTTCCTTGCATTCCATACCGTCCTTGTCGATTACGCTCATGACATGGACCCCGCTGGTCGATTCAAGACCATGACGACGTCTCAAGAGATGCGGGCGGATATGCTGGACCTCCGGTCTCGACAGGATCGACTCCTCCAGGCGTTGAACATTCTTGCATGTCTGCAGGAGGCACAAGCTGCCGTTCCTCCTACTACACCTCCTGGCAGTGTTGATCCTCAGACTTCACCTCTTGGCAGTGTTGACCCGCGTGTTTCTTTGCCACTTCCGGACCGCTGTGATGGAGACGCAAGTGCCTGTCATGGATTTTTGAATCAGTGCCAGATCCACTTCAGTCTGTATAGTAGGACATTTTCGTCTGATGGCGCAAGGGTCGCTTTCATCATCTCTCTCCTCACTAGCAAGGCTCTTGCATGGCCAGTGGCGGATTATCATTAGTGCGGTTCGGGCGGCCGCCCGGGGCCCGAGGCTCCCAGGGGGCCCATAGCCACCCTAACCCCCTCATGCCCAGTGGCGTTGCTAGCACCGGAGGGAGCCCAGGTGCCAGGACCGCACCTGTTATGAGACGAGGGGAGCTTCGCTCCTACTTAGCAGCCGGGGTCTGTGCTGCTTTAGAAGCTCCCCCTCCAGCCCCCCTTCCCTGCTCTAAACATCTCTCCTCCTGCTGCTAGCTGTCGGGACATGGGGGAGGGGAGACTGTCGGCGGGCTCTGTGTCGGGCTGTGAGCAGGAGAAGAGCTGCAGTGAAGACTCACAAATATCCTACATAAAAGGTAAGTGCATGTGTGTTTACAATGTGTACTTTATATGTGTACAATGTGCATACTTGTGTGTATTTTATATGTGTATAATGTGCATACTCGTGTGTACTTTATATGTGTACAATGTGCATACTCGTGTGTGTCTGTGATGTGTATAATGTGCATACTCGTGTGTCTGTGATGTGTATAATGTGCATACTCGTGTGTGTCTGTGATGTGTATAATGTGCATACTCGTGTGTCTGTGATGTGTATAATGTGCATACTCGTGTGTGTCTGTGATGTGTATAATGTGCATACTCGTGTGTGCGTGTATGTATATATATATATGCATTTTTGCTGCAGAAAATGGTGCATATTTTGCTGCGTTTTTCTCAATGTTGGGGGATGGTGACGTCTCCTCTGAAAAAACGCATCAATTCAGTCCACTTTCCGCAGCAGAAATTGACATGCTGCAGTACCAGAAATACGCACCGCAGGACAAAATGTCTGGTCGGAAATTTTACGCAGCGTCTGGATAAGATTTGGTAAATCTCACTCACTTTGCTGCTACCGTATTCTGCGTATTTTCCGGCCGGAAAATACGCAGCAATTCCGTTAAGTGTGGACAAGCCCTAATACAGTAGCAGCAGAGTAGATTAGATGTGAACAATTCTCATCACACGCTGCGTAAATGATAAGTGGGGAAAAAAAAGCTCAGAAATTGACATGCGGTGCGGTTTTTTATTCCGCAGCATGTCAATTATATTTGCGTAAACGCTGCTCATTTGTTTCGGGTTTTCCCCATTTAATTCAATGGGGAGGTAAAACCTGCAACAGATAGAAGATGTTATGTAAAAACACAATTTAGAAAAAATAAAAATCTTATACTTGCCCAGAACTCTGTTTCTTCGTCCGGGCCGGCCTCCTGGGATGAAGTTTCACCCCATGTGACCGCTGCAGCCAATCACAGGCCAATCACAGGCTGCAGCAGTCATATGGGATAAAATGTCATCCCAGGGCTGCAATGTAGCGACGCTGTGTAGCACTATATACAAGGGGGGGAACGCTGTGTGGCACCATATATAAGGGGGGGGGGAGCGCTGTGTGGCACTATATATAAGGGGGAGTGCTGTGTGATGCTATCTATAGGGGGCTGTGTGACGCTCTCTACAGGGGGTTGTGTGTGTGTGGCGCTATCTACAGGGGGGTGTGTGTGTGGCTCTATCTACAGGGGGTGTGTGTGTGTGTGGCTCTATCTACAGGGCGGTGTGTGTGGCTTTATCTACAGGGGGGTGTGTGTGTGGCTCTATCTACAGGGTGTGTGTGTGTGTGTGGCTCTATCTACAGGGCGGTGTGTGTGGCTTTATCTACAGGGGGGTGTGTGGCGCTGTCTACATGGGGGGTTGGCGCTGTGTCCCTGCACAGTGTGATACTGTCAGTATGTAGGGACACAGCCCTGTGAAAGGGGAATCGTAACACCTATTTGTTAATGCTTGTACAAAAAGGTAGCGTTAGCAATAGTTACGGTGCGGCAGGGTGGCGGTGGAGAAGGGGGGGCCCAAGTTTGGGTAACAGCCCAGGGCCCATGGTCTTCTTAATCCGCCACTGTTCATGGCCGAACCTAATCTGGGAGAGACAAGGACCAGAAACCCGTGACTTTCAGGGCTTCCTCCGGACTTTTCGGATGGTGTTTGAGGAGCCTGGACGGGTCTCATCTGCAGCGGCCTCTTTGATTAACCTACGCTAAGGAGACACCTCCGTGAGTGAGTACGCCATCCACTTCTGCACACTGGCGGGAGAGCTGTTATGGAACAATGAGGCTCTGGTGGCTGCATTCTGGCATGGACTGGCTCCTAAAATGAAGGACGAATTTACCGCTCGAGATCTGCCGCCTACCCTGGATGACCTCATCCTTCTATCCGCCCAGATTGATATACAAATCCGAGAACGCCTCCAAGAGGTTAGTCGGGAAAGAGGCCTTCCCATTCTGGCTCCTACTTTGCAGCAACCCCTGCTGTCCCAAAGCCTAGAGTTGCTAGGAGTGACAACCTTGGGTAAGAAAGGACTTCCGTCTAAATTGTCTATACCTGTGACCATAGTGTCCGGCGAGAGAACGCATCAGATCTCTGCGTATCTGGACTCTGGATCCGCTGATAATTTCATCCGTAGAGACCTGGTGAACCTTCTTCAATTACCCACCACCCCCCTGGAGAGGCCGTTGACAATTGCTTCAGTAAACGGACTACCTCTGCCAGACCCAGTTATAGCTGTGACCAAGCCGCTGAGGCTCCAAGTAGGGGCCCTACACTCCGAAATTCTGCCTTTCTATGTCCTGCCCAAAGCTGATAACCCTGTGTTGCTGGGCCTGCCCAGTGGGTCCACAAACCTTACGTGACATACTCACTGCCGCTCTGCTCTGCAGCGGCTTCTGGCATGCGCATGCGTGCTCTCGCCCGGCCTTAACGTGCCAGCGCGCCCACATGAATAGAGTTACTATTTAGCCCTAATCACTCTGGACAATAAGAGGGGTTCTACCCTTCCACTTATTGCTTGAGCATTGTTTGTATACCTATGTTAGTCTTGCAAATGGTACATTAGTGGTATCCTGTTCCCAGTGTTCCTGTGTCCTGCTACCTGTATCCTCTGTCCCGTGCTGTATTTGTTCCTGTGCTGTCTCTAGTGTTGGAGTCGTGTTGTGCCGTCTATAACCCCTGCATGACTGTATACGGCCTCTTAGGCTGTCATCTGCGGCCTGCAGGACACCGTAGCTCCCTCAGGAGAGGAGCGAGCAGGCTGAAGAATAAGCGGCAAGGTGCTAGAAGTGGCTCTACTACGGAACCCCGGCTCTGGGGAAGCCCCTGACATCACTGTCTATGTGGGTGTGTGGCAGTATCTACAGAGGGTACTGTGGCAATATCTACGGGTAGCTCTCTGGCAGTATCTACAGAGGGCACTGTGGCATTATCTACGGGTAGCTCTCTGGCAGTATCTACAGAGGGCACTGTGGCATTATCTACGGGTGGCTGTCTGGCAGTATCTAGAGAGGACACTGTGACATTATCTACAGGTGGGTGTGTGGCAGTATCTGCAGAGGGCACTGTGGCATTATCTAATGATGGGTGTGTGGCAGTGTAACGGCTTCTGCACCGTTCCCCGCCGTCCCCACGGCCTCTGCTCCGGTTCTGGCGCACTCCAACACCAGCTTACAATGCCTGCCGTCTGCCTTGACCTATTGCTGCCATACCCATTACGATGTCTGCTGCCTGCCATGACCTATTGCTGCCATACCCGTTACGACGTCTGCCGCCTGCCTTGACCTATTGCTGCCACACCTGTTACGACGTTTGCTGCCTGTCCTGACTTCTGCCTATCCATCCGACCGCCTCTACCCGCTGTGCCAAGCGTTGCCTGGATTCCAAGCACCATCTCCCAGACGACACCGAGGATCCACGAACAAACCGGTGAGAACAGTTATAGGTTGAACAAGCCATGGATCCCCTTGACACAGCCCTGCCTGACACGGCTGATATGGCTCAGGAGCTTTCTAGACAACGAGTCTGCCAAGATCAGCTGTTTCAGCTACTGCAGAATGTATCCACTCGTTTGAACGAACTAGCGCCTCCGGCGCCTCCAATACCACCACCACCACCACCGCAAGGTCCTGTCTACAGTCCTGGACTACACCTACCTACGCCTGCCTGCTATGAGGGAGACCCCAAGACCTGCAGGGGATTTGTTAACCAATGCACCATCCACTTTGTAGTCATGGCACATCATTTTTTCCTCAGACCGGGCTAAGGTGGTCTAGATCCTGTCCCTGCTGTCTGGTGAAGTGCTGGCTTGGGCATCGCCCTTGTGGGAGAGAAACGACCCCATCATGTACAACATTCAGAACTTTCTCTCCACGTTTAAAAGGGTGTTTGAAGAACCGGGTTGAGCCTCTTCTGCAGCTTCCTCTCTACTCAAGCTCCGGCAAGGAACCTCCACTGTAGGCCAATACGGCATTCAATTCCGCACCTTGGCTACTGAACTCCAGTGGAATAATGAGGCTTTGGTATCGACCTTCTGGGAGGGTCTGGCGGGCCGAATCAAGGATGAACTTGCTGGCCGAGACCTTCCACCGTCCTTGGATGACTTGATTACTCTAGCTAATCGTATAGATATACGTTTTCGTGAGCGACAACGAGAATCTGCTCGAGGCAATCGGACATCACGGTTGGCACAAACCTTCCAAAGACCTCTTCTGGCCTCATCTTCCTCCCGGTCGGACGAACCCACGCAGGTGGAGAGAACAAGACTCACGCCCGAGGAACGCCAGAATAGACGCAAGTTAAATTTATGTTTGTATTGTGGTGGAAAAACGCACTTCCTCAGAGACTGTCCAGTGAGGCCGGAAAACTCCAACGCCTAGGGCAAGTAGGAGAGGCTACCCTAGGTGGAATACCTTCCTCTCAGAAGATGACCATACCAGCGAAGCTGTCCTTTGCAGGAACCACTTTCGACATTTAAGCCTTCCTAGATTCCGTATCCGCTGGGAATTTTCTGTGCCAGTCCTTGGTAAATCGCTACCAAATCCCAGTGCAAAGACTAACCAAACCGTTATCCATTGCTTCTGTAGATGGGAGGCTTCTGCATGAAACTATTTATCTCGTCACTGAGCCCATTCTCCTGTTAACTGGGGCACTGCACCAGGAACGTATCTCCTTCTATGTGTTAAAGAACTCTCTGAACCCTTTGCTTCTGGGTCTACCGTGGTTGCAGAAGCACTCTCCCGTTATTGACTGGACTGGAGGTCAAATTACCCGTTGGAGTGACTTCTGTCACCAACATTGTCTACAATCTATTTGCCCACCCATGCCTCAGTCTACAGAACCCAACTCAGCAGGACTTCCTACTCCATACAAAAGCTTCTCTGATGTCTTCTGTAAACAACAAGCTGAATCGCTGCCTCCTCACAGGCCATACGACTGTGCCATAGACCTGGTCCCCAACGCCACGCCTCCCAGAGGTCGAGTCTATTCTTTGTCCTTGCCCGAGACTGAGGCCATGTCTCGGTATGGCCAAGAAAATCTGGAGAGAGGATCCGTAAGTCCTCCTCTCCTGCCTGTGCAGGGTTTTTCTTTGTGGGAAAAAAAGACGGCTCCCTGCGTCCTTGTATTGATTACCGAGGATTGAATAATATCACGTTAAAGAACAAGTTCCCGTTACCATTGATCTCAGAACTCTTTGACCATCTACAGGGGGTGAAAATCTACACCAAACTAGACCTTCGTGGAGCCTATAATCTCATCCGTATCTGCGAGGGAGACGAATGGAAAACCGCCTTCAATACTCGTGATGGGCATTTTGAATACCTTGTCATGCCCTTCGGACTTTGTAATGCTCCTGAGGTTTTTCAGGCCTTTGTTAATGACATTTTTCGGGATCTGTTGTACAGCTGTGTGGTGGTATACCTAGACGACATTTTAATCTTTTCTCCCAATATTTAAACTCATCGTGTGCATGTGCGCCAAGTGTTACAGCGTCTGAGGCAAGCTAGAGAAATGCCTCTTCGAGAAAACCAGCCTGCCTTTCCTGGGGTATGTAATTTCCGAAAAGGGGCTTCAAATGGATCCAGCCAAGCTGTCCTCAATTCTCAACTGGCCTCATCCGCTAGGACTCAAATAGGACCTACGCGTGGGCAATGGGCGGCTGAAAAGCTCCAGGAATATGCTAGGGGAGAGGGGCAAGATGGCGGCCGCTCCCCTCTGCCTCCGCGTGCTCGTAGATCTGATGGTGCGGCTAAATCTGCAGCTGCAGGCGCTTCAACAGCGGGAGAGACTGCACCCACCCTACAGGAAGTCTCTGAGATGTTGCTCCAAGCCATCTCGTCCTGCAAAACTTTGTTGACAGCTAAGCTGGAAGAGGTCAGAATTGATATAGGCCTGCTTAGGCAGGATATGCATAATCTGCGTGAGAGATTGACACATGCTGAGGAACGTATATCGGGTGTGGAAGATAGAGTGGCACCTGTACCGGAGGCGATTGCGGCATTAGAGACTGCGGCTGAACTCTGGAAGAAAAAATCCGACGATTTAGAAAACTGGCTGCGACGAAATATCCTCAGAGTCCTAGGTTTACCGAAGAAGGTGGAGGGTCAGAACCCGATAGAATTCATCTTAAAATGGCTGCGTGATTTATGCGTTTTTTTCTGCTGCGTTTGCTGTGGAGCGGTGAAACAGAGTTCCGGCGAGACCGTTACATTATCTACAGAGGGCACTGTGGCATTTTCTACGGATGGCTGTCTGGCAGTATCTACAGAGGGCACTGTGGCATTATCTGCAGGTGGGTGTGTGGCAGTATCTGCAGAGGGCACTGTGGCATTATCTATAAGTGGGTGTGTGGCAGTATCTACAGAGGGAACTGTGGCATTATCTACGGGTGGCTCTCTGGCAGTATCTACAGAGGGCACTGTGGCATTATCTATGGGTGGCTGTCTGGCAGTATCTGCAGAGGGCACTGTGGCATGATCTACGAGTGGCTGTCTGGCAGTATCTACAGAGGGCACTGTCACATTATCTACGGGTGGGTGTCTGGCAGTATCTACAGAGGGCAATGTGGCATTATCTACGGGTAGGTGTGTGGCAGTATCTGCAGAGGGCACTGTGGCATTATCTATAAGTTGGGTGTGTGGCAGTATCTACAGAGGGCACTGTGGCATTATTTACGGGTGGCTCTCTGGCAGTATCTGCAGAGGGCACTGTGGCATTATCTATGGATGGCTGTCTGGCAGTATCTACAGAGGGCACTGTGGCATTATCTATGGGTAGGTGTGTGGCATTATCTTCAGTGGGCACTGTGGCATTATCTGTTATGGAATCACTGGTTGCACATTTCCCAAAAGGCTGCTGGCTGAAAAATAAGCGTCAGGGTGCTAGAAGTGGCTCTGCTCCGGAAGCCCGGTTCTGGGGAAACCCCTGACATCCCCGTCTATATACAGTATGGACAGTGATGTCAGGGGCCTCCCCAGACCCGGAGTCGCAAAGCATAGCCTATACTAGCGTCATATATGGACAGTGATGTCAGGAGCATAGCTGGAATTCCAGGCAGAGTGCTAGAAGCGGCTCTGCTCCGGGACTCAAGGCCCTGGGCAAGCCTCTGACATCACTGTGACGTCAGGGGCTCGTCCTGCATAGGAATCCCCGGTCAAAGCATAGGCAACACTCTGGCTGGGGATTACACTCCTAGAGGGAGCCCCAATGGAGCTATCTACTGGTGCGGCATTATATCTACTGAGGGCACTGTGGCATTATCTACGTGTGGCTGTCTGGCAGTATCTACAGAGGGCACTGTGGCATTATCTACGGAAGGCTGTCTAGCAGTATCTACAGAGGGCACTGTGGCATTATCTACGGGTGGGTGTCTGGTAGTATCTACAGAGGGCACTGTAGCATTATCTACGTGTGGCTGTCTGGCAGTTTCTACTGAAGGCACTGTGGCATTAACTACGGGTGGCTGTGTGGCAGTATCTACAGAGGGCACTGTGGCATTATCTACGGGTGGCTTTCTGGCAGTATCTGCAGAGGGCACTGTGGCATGATCTACGGGTGGCTGTCTGGCAGTATCTACAGAGGGCACTGTGGCATTATCTACGGGTGGGTGTCTGGTAGTATCTACAGAGGGCACTGTAGCATTATCTACGGGTGGGTGTGTGGCAGTATCTTCAGAGGGAACTGTGGCATTGTCTATAAGTGGGTGTGTGGCAGTATCTACAGAGGGCACTGTGGCATTATCTACGGGTGGCTCTCTGGCAGTATCTGCAGAGGGCACTGTGGCATTATCTACGGATGGCTGTCTGGCAGTATCTACAGAGGGCACTGTGGCATTATCTATTGGTGGGTGTGTGGCATTATCTACAGAGGGCACTGTGGCATTATCTATGGGTGGGTGTGTGGCATTATCTACAGCGGGCACTGTGGCATTATCTGTTATGGAATCACTGGTTGCGCATTTCCCAAAAGGCTGCTGGAGACTGTCGGGAGTAAGCGTGCAAATAAGACCGCAACCCCTAATCCGTCACAACTCTGATGGACAGAGTCTAAGGCTACTCTGAGTTATTTGCCAGAGCCCACCGCAAGGCGGGATGGTTTATGCTGCAGAGAGCCCAGGTTGTTCTAACAGAGATCAGTGTTGGATAAGGGGGGCAGTGCAGGCAATACCTGAACAGGTAACTAGACAGCCCGAGGGTAACAGAAAGTCCCAAAGAGAGCGAGTGGACATCAGGAACAGCAGAAGCCAGAACCAGCCAGATAATGTCTCCTGCTCTCTGTACCTTTATTTAAAACTAGCATAGTAGGCGCGGAGCGGGGGATGTGGCGGGGCAATGGGAGGGCCAGAAAATAAAATATTACAGCGCTGGAATCAAGAGGACACCAGGAACAAGGGGAGGAATGTGGTTTAAAAATGACAAAACATGACGGTTTCTCATTAGGGCGAGCACCCATACAAATCAGTGAAGGGTAACTAAACGTTCCACAAACTTCTGACACGTCATAGTGACATGTCAGAAGATTTAATTGTAGGGGATCCAACACTGAGACCCCCACCAATCCTAAAACGAAGCGGCAGAAGAGCTCCTTTGAGAGCTGAGCAGCTTAATTTCTGTTCATCTTTTTCCGGAATGCCGATGTATCGGAGTACGGGTTCATAGACTTTCTATTGAGTCCGCACTCAGATATACTGATTTCCGGAAAAAGCCGAACACTTCTGCCGCTTAGTTTTAGCGATTGGTGGGGGTCTCAGTGCTAGGACCCCCTCCAATAAAAACTTCTGAAATGTCACTATGACACGTCAGAAGTTTGTCGGAAGTTTAGTTACCCTTTAAGAATTTACATAACATAAGACAGAATGGCAATCCCACCAACAAAATGGATGACATTCGTTTAAATATTGGAAACTTTATTAATATTTAACAATGGCATCCTTTACACCAAAAGACATTACAAGACCACATGACACGTGAACATTCCATGACATCACTAGGTCACATGACACCTGAACATTCCATGACATCACAAGATCACATCACACCTGAACATTCCATGACATCACAATTATGTACTTGGTGTATGAAGACCATAGACTATTGGACGGCTCATTTTTACATGAAGAGACTGAAGACCTGAGGAGAGCTCTCCGCGTGACCAGCACCAAGAAAGGAAGAGAAGTCCTCCAGGTATGTAGGGAAGTTATACACCCGACATTTATGAGCTGACATATGTCCGTGCTGAGGAGATTCCAGGATCTGAACTTTCTCTATGACCATATGACCGGCGTTTCATCTACCAGTACCGGAGTATTGATTGATATCTTCTACGTCTGCTATGAGCAGGGGAAGATTTGCTCCATATTTTGTGCCAATTTCTGCCATAAGTGATGCTAAATATTTTGGTCTATGAGGGGCCCCGCTCCCGCTCTCTCCCGCTCCCGCTGTGAAACCCCGCTTACTTTTCTTGTCACTTATAAAAGTGGTGAAATCTGTGAAAAGCTGCAACTATGGCGCAAATATGGCGTGCACCATAATGTGACTTTTTAAACGCCATAAAAGTGGCGTAGAGCATTTGATAAGTTTCCCTCACTGGATTATTCATGTCTATTATTGTGTATATATGTAATTACATATTTATTCTGGGTGATATATATACTGGTTGATATGTATACTGGATGATATGTATACTGGGTGATATGTATACTGGGTGATATGTATACTGGGTGATATATATACTGGGTGATATGTATACTGGGGTATATGAATAGTGGGTGATATGTATACTGGGTGATATGTTCACTGGGTTATATGTATACTGGATGATATGTATACTGTGTGATATGTATACTGGGTTATATGTATACTGGGTGATATATATACTGGGTGATATATATACTGGGTGATATGTATACTGGGTGATATGTATACTGGATGATATATATACTGGGTGATATGTATACTGGGTGATATGTATACTGGATGATATATATACTGGGTTATATGTATACTGGGTGATATGTATACTGGGTGATATGTATTCTGGGTGATATGTATACTGGGTTATATGTATACTGGGTGATATATATACTGGGTGATATGTATACTGGGTGATATGTATACTGGGTGATATGTTAACTGGGTGATATGTATACTGGGTAATATGTATACTGGGTGATATGTATACTGGGTGCTATATATTCTGGTTAATATGTTCACTGGATGATATGTATACTGGGTGATATGTATACTGGATGATATGTACATTTGGTGATATCTGTACTGGATGATATGTATACTGGGTTATATGTATACTGGGTTATATGTATACTGGATGATATATATACTGGATTATATGTACACTGGGGGATATGTAGACTGGGGGACATGTACACTGGGTGATATGTACACTGGGTGATATGTATAATGGGTGATATGTACACTGGGTAATATGTATACTGGATGATAGGTATAATGCGTGATATGTATACTGAATGATATGTATACTGGGTGATATGTATACTGGGTGATATGTATACTGGTTGATATGTATACTGGGTGATATGTATACTGGGTGATATGTATACTGGATGATATGTATACTGGGTGATATCTATACTGGATGATATGTATACTGGGTGATATGTATACTGGATGATATGTATACTGGGTGATATGTATACTGGGTGATATGTATACTGGGTGATATGTATACTGGATGATATGTATACTGGGTGATATCTATACTGGATGATATGTATACTGGGTTATTTGTATACTGGGTTATATGTATACTGGATGATATGTATACTGGATTATATGTACACTGGGGGATATGTAGACTGGGGGATATGTACACAGGGTGATATGTATACTGGATTATATGTATACTGGATGATATGTATACTGGATGATATGTATACTGGGTGATATGTACACTGGATGATATTTACATTGGGTGATATCTATACTGGATGATATGTATACTGGGTTATATGTATACTGGGTTATATGTATACTGGATGATGTGTATACTGGATTATATGTACACTGGGGGATATGTACACTGGGGGATATGTACACTGGGTGATATGTATAATGGGTGATATGTACACTGGGTAATATGTATACTGGATGATATGTATACTGAATGATATGTATACTGGATGATATGTATACTTCGTGATATGTATTCTGGATGATATGTATTCTGGGTGATATGTATACTGGGTGATATGTATACTGGGGGTTTGTTGTGAACATAAAACTGAATTGTGTTTTTTTTTCTTCTAGAACAGAAAATCTCATCAAATCAAAAGATTAAAGACACAAAGACATCAACTCAAGACTAAGACACAATCTCAAGACTAAAACACAATCTCAAGACTACGACACAATCTCAAGAATAAGACACAATCTCAAGAATAAGACACAATCTCAAGACTACGACACAATCTCAAGAATAAGACACAATCTCAAGAATAAGACACAATCTCAAAAATAAGACACAATCTCAAGACTAACACACAATCTCAAGACTACGACACAATCTCAAGAATAAAACACAATCTCAAGAAGAAGGCTCAATCTCAAGAATAAGACACAATCTCAATACTAAGACACAATCTCAAGACTACGACACAATCTCAAAACTAAGACACAATCTCAAAACTACGAAACAATCTCAAGAATAAAACACAATCTCAAGAATAAGACACAATCTCAAGAATAAGACTCAATCTCAAGAATAATACACAATCTCAAGAATATTACTCAATAACAAGAATAAGACACAATCTCAAGAATAAGACACAATCTCAAGAATAAGACACAATCTCAAGAATATTACTCAATAACAAGAATAAGACACAATCTCAAGAATAAGACACAATCTCAAGAATAAGACACAATCTAAAGAATAAGAGACAATCTCAAGAATAAGACACAATCCCAAGAATAAGACTCAATCTCAAGAATAGGACACAATCTCAAGACTACGACACAATCTCAAGAATAAGACAGAATCTCAAGAATAAGACTCAATCTCAAGAATAAGACACAATCTCAAGACTACGACACAATCTCAAGAATAAGACACAATCTCAAGAATAAGACACAATCTCAAGAATAAATCACAATCTCAAGAATAAGACAATCTCAAGACTACGACACAATCTCAAGAATAAGACACAATCTCAAGACTACGACACAATCTCAAGAATAAGACACAATCTCAAGAATAAGACTCAATCTCAAGAATAAGACACAATCTTAAGAATAAGACACAATCTCAAGACTACGACACAATCTCAAGAATAAAACACAATCTCAAGAATAAGACTCAATCTCAAGAATAAGACACAATCTCAAGAAAAAGACACAATCTCAAGACTACGACACAATCTCAAGACTACGACACAATCTCAGGAATAAGACACAATCTCAAGAATGAGACTCAATCTCAAGAATAAGACACAATCTCAAGACTACGACACAATCTCAAGAATAAGACACAATCTCAAGAATAAGACTCAATCTCAAGAATAAGACACAATCTCAAGACTACGACACAATCTCAAGAATAAGACACAATCTCAAGAATAAGACTCAATCTCAAGAATAAGACACAATCTCAAGACTACGACACAATCTCAAGAATAAGACACAATCTTAAGAATAAGACACAATCTCAAGACTACGACACAATCTCAAGAATAAGACACAATCTCAAGAATAAGACTCAATCTCAAGAATAAGACACAATCTCAAGAAAAAGACACAATCTCAAGACTACGACACAATCTCAAGACTACGACACAATCTCAGGAATAAGACACAATCTCAAGAATACGACACAATCTCAAGAATAAGACACAATCTCAAGACTACGACACAATCTCAAGAATAAGACACAATCTCAAGAATAAGACTCAATCTCAAGAATAAGACACAATCTTAAGAATAAGACACAATCTCAAGACTACGACACAATCTCAAGAATAAGACACAATCTCAAGAATAAGACTCAATCTCAAGAATAAGACACAATCTCAAGAAAAAGACACAATCTCAAGACTACGACACAATCTCAAGACTACGACACAATCTCAGGAATCTATCAAGCCACCTATTAGGGGAGGAGATTGGGACAGACGTATTCTACAAAAGGAGGCCCAGTGGATTTTCAGGATGCAAACCATCAAACCACTGGGCCTCAATGATTCTATCTCATATCTTCCTTTCTTATAAGAAGGTCAGCTGTTTCTAGTCCGTTTGTCTTACTCTTCCTACTCCTGGTAATCACTGACATTGGTTATCTATTTCTACTACTCCTGCCAATTACTGACACTTAGTCTCCACTGTTTAACTTTCGTGCATGGTCTGGTGTCTTAGTTGTCAGTTTCCTTTACTAAATCATTGCTCTTCATGTTCGATGGCCATCTTCGCTACATTTTTGCACTGTGGTTTGGTTGTTTATGTGTCTCCCCGATCGCCCTGTCATTCACATGGCGCTTGTTTTCATTTTTGCTATCGGCATTGTATGCTCGGCCGCCTGTAGCTCCCCCCTGTTACTATAGATGCTTGTTGCATCTGTTCCATTGGCTGCGTGGTTACTAGGGAGCCGACCTGTGGGTGGGCGTCGCTGGTCGACGTCTCACTCTCCCATTGGATCGGCACTTTGCTACGCAATGCCTGGGAGGTGGGGCCAGGGCTTTAAAGCTTCCTTGTTTCTCCGGCGCGCGCTAGACCGACATCAGTGTCTCGTATGCGCCGTTATACTACTTGAACAGCTGAATATCAGCTGACCGGCATCTCGTGAACTAATACGAGTGATATCAGGCAATTCATACCCCTGAGGACGCTCCCCTAATGTGGTGCAGAAACGCGTAGGGAAGTGTGCCTGTAATCTGTGGCAATCAGATCTTACCAATATTTGCCAGCACATCTTAAGAGGTGTTGAAAACTACATCAGACTTGTCAGGCACTGTTCAATCAGTGCATGTTGATTGTCCATTTCACACTCCTCTTACTGTGCATTCTTGATCTGGCTGCCAACGCCTGTATTTGGATCTTTTGGCACTTTGTGCCCTACTATATTTTAATAAATTATCATTAAAGAATTATTTTAAACGTTTATACAGGTAGAACAAGTGTATTTCAATAAATTTAAACGTATACCTATTTATCACTGATTTTGGACCAATTTTGAATTTATCTATCGAAGGGGGATGGCAGGCTTTCTCACAACCGATATTAATATGGAAAGATGGATGTGTGATGCCAGGGAGGTTTTTTCGGAGAGTGAGCTTCTACCACAGTCGCATAATTTGAGCATTAACAGTGCATTTAAACATCTCACCAAATCCTATAAGGATCACATTAGATCATGGTGGGAGGTCCAGACTATTGAGACCTATCTCAAGAACAATATTGTACCAAGAGGGCTGAGAATTTCTCTTACTCCGGCAGCCAGGCTGCGGTCAGCTGAGTTGCTCAAGAGATGGGAGAAAGAGTCGATTGACTCATCTCTCAGATTCATGGGGATTCTTCTTGAAGAGGAGAAAAATCTGCTTTTACGTAGTTCTAAGGAGCTTAGGGATGGAATTGAGTCGGTTCAGAAATTTTCTGGTAGTGCAGAATATGAAAGAAAAGAAACAACTCTGCAACAAGCTGTTGAAAAATTCACTGCACATATCAAGGAACGTAAGCACTTTCAATACGTTCGCGATACGACCGATTTCAAGGAAGGTAGAATTTTTGAATTGGGTTCTAAACAGATGGGACACCAGGAGATTGATACTGAGTTATCCTCCTCTGAGCCAGACGTATCGGATACAGACATGCAGAGGTATCCTTTGAGAACTACTCGTACTAATAGAGCTCAGGGGAAAGTATCTGTACGTTCCACACAGAGAGGGAGAACGAGAGGAAGAGCACCTACCAGGGATGGTTTTTTATGCAAGAGCCACCCCATTCTCGATTATCTACACAGGGACCCCAGGGACATGTAACCTTAGGTAGTCCCTGTCATGATGATGAAATGCAGATCGTCAATCTGTCTGGAAGGATTTTGTCCCATTCTGAGACCGCAGTACTCAAGAGGGGTCTATCCTTTATTCCAACCAATAGATTTGATCTTTTCTCCTGGGTCAAGGATCTCAATTTATTCATCAGGAAACTGAAATGGAAGAAATTTTTCTGTACACATGACAGGAGACAGTGTGCTGAACTTGGTATTCAGGAGGAGGATCTTGTCAATGTTAGGGTATTGCAGGAGTTATTTGATGAGGGTCAGCGAGGTGTGGGTGAGGGCCCCTTCACCGACTTGAGGGCTCCCTCAACCACTAATCCCCCCATCAATGATAATACTCTGCTGGATGTCTTCCTTACGGTCGTGACGAACCAGCTTCAGAAGTTGGAGGTAGATAGATACTCGCATTATAATCTATCCCGGGAGGAAATAATGGCACTCAAGGCACTTGAAAATGACAATGACATTATTATCAAACCCTCAGACAAGGGGGGCAATGTCGTTGTAATGGACCGTGCACAATATGTAACCATGTGTACTAATATTCTGAAGGATAGAATGTGCTACCAGATTATGACTGACAATCCCACAATGAGATATTTGGCTGAGCTCAAGGTGATCCTGGGGGAAGCTAAGTATTTGAAGATCATTGATGCGCGGGAATTAGCATTCATTGTGGGCAAATGTCCACAGGTAGCTACCTTCTATAGCCTCCCTAAGATCCACAAGGGTCTTAGTCCACTCAAGGGAAGACCGATAGTTTCTGGGATAGATAGTGTAACACAGAATGCGAGTATCTATGTGGACAGGATTCTGAGGCCCTTTGTTACAGCGCTTCCGTCATACGTACGTGACACTATGGAGGTACTCAGGAAGCTTGAAGGGATTAAGGTTGAATCCAATGTCCTCTTGGCGAGCCTGGATGTGGAGGCCCTCTACAGCTCCATTCCCCATTCCTTGGGATGTGGGGCTGTTGAGTATTTTCTCAATGAGAGAGGGGCCCAATTCAGCGCACACAACCAATTTATACTCAGCCTTTTACGCTTCGTATTGGAGCATAACTTTTTTGTCTTTGAGCACAGGTTCTTTCACCAGCTAAGAGGAGTGGCTATGGGTAGCCCCTGTGCTCCCACCTATGCCAATCTCTATCTGGGCTGGTGGGAGAGGGAGTTTGTATTCTGCGATAAGATGGAGAAGTATATCCCGTCCATTTTATTATGGTTAAGATTTATTGACGATATTTTCATACTCTGGTCTGGTACAACAGCAGAGTTTGGCGATTTCGTCTCAATCTTGAACGTCAATGACCTGGGTCTTTATTTCACCTCTGAAATCAGGGACAAACAGATTACATTTCTTGATATTCTAATAAATAAGACCGACCAGGGTCACATCCAGACACAAATGTACAGGAAGAGTACGGCCACTAATAGCCTTCTTAGATGGGATAGCTGTCATCCCACACCCTTGAAAATGGGTATACCTAAGGGTCAGTACATTCGAGCTAGACGCAACTGCACTACCTTGGCAGATTTTAAAATGTCGGCCAATAACCTGAGGAGGAGATTTGAACATAAAGGATACCCCAGTGGTGTTTTGAAATCGGCTTACCAACATGCCATCACAGCGGATAGGGAGTCTCTGTTAAATCCAAAGACACCCACACAGGAGGACAATGTCATGAGAATAATAGGCACTTATGATGCTGCACACTGGGAGGTTAGACAAATACTTACCTCCTACTGGGATATCCTTAAAGCTGACCCCGATGTGGGTGGCTTAGTGGGGGACCGACCTCAGATCACCTTTCGAAGAGGCCGCAATTTGAAGGATCGATTGGTGCATAGCCACTTGGATGCAACTGGTGCCAAGACTTGGCTCTCTACCAATGTTACTGGCTCGTACCAATGTGGGAGGTGTAAGGCCTGTTCCTCTGTGCTGAAAAGTAAAACCTTTAAGAGCACTGCTACAGGAGCGGTTTTTCATAACAGGTCTTTCATCAATTGCCTCACAAAGGGGGTAGTGTACCTCATTACTTGCCATTGTGGAATGCAGTACGTTGGTAAAACCAAAAGGGAGTTTAGACGGCGAATCCGAGACCACATGTGCGATATTAAGAATCAAACCGATACTCCTGTATCTAGACATGTGTGGGACCACCATCTGGGAGATTCTTCCGTCATTAAATTCCAAGGGATGGAATCTATCAAGCCACCTATTAGGGGAGGAGATTGGGACAGACGTATTCTACAAAAGGAGGCCCAGTGGATTTTCAGGATGCAAACCATCAAACCACTGGGCCTCAATGATTCTATCTCATATCTTCCTTTCTTATAAGAAGGTCAGCTGTTTCTAGTCCGTTTGTCTTACTCTTCCTACTCCTGGTAATCACTGACATTGGTTATCTATTTCTACTACTCCTGCCAATTACTGACACTTAGTCTCCACTGTTTAACTTTCGTGCATGGTCTGGTGTCTTAGTTGTCAGTTTCCTTTACTAAATCATTGCTCTTCATGTTCGATGGCCATCTTCGCTACATTTTTGCACTGTGGTTTGGTTGTTTATGTGTCTCCCCGATCGCCCTGTCATTCACATGGCGCTTGTTTTCATTTTTGCTATCGGCATTGTATGCTCGGCCGCCTGTAGCTCCCCCCTGTTACTATAGATGCTTGTTGCATCTGTTCCATTGGCTGCGTGGTTACTAGGGAGCCGACCTGTGGGTGGGCGTCGCTGGTCGACGTCTCACTCTCCCATTGGATCGGCACTTTGCTACGCAATGCCTGGGAGGTGGGGCCAGGGCTTTAAAGCTTCCTTGTTTCTCCGGCGCGCGCTAGACCGACATCAGTGTCTCGTATGCGCCGTTATACTACTTGAACAGCTGAATATCAGCTGACCGGCATCTCGTGAACTAATACGAGTGATATCAGGCAATTCATACCCCTGAGGACGCTCCCCTAATGTGGTGCAGAAACGCGTAGGGAAGTGTGCCTGTAATCTGTGGCAATCAGATCTTACCAATATTTGCCAGCACATCTTAAGAGGTGTTGAAAACTACATCAGACTTGTCAGGCACTGTTCAATCAGTGCATGTTGATTGTCCATTTCACACTCCTCTTACTGTGCATTCTTGATCTGGCTGCCAACGCCTGTATTTGGATCTTTTGGCACTTTGTGCCCTACTATATTTTAATAAATTATCATTAAAGAATTATTTTAAACGTTTATACAGGTAGAACAAGTGTATTTCAATCTCAGGAATAAGACACAATCTCAAGAATGAGACTCAATCTCAAGAATAAGACACAATCTCAAGAATAAGACACAATCTCAAGAATATTACTCAATAACAAGAATAAGACACAATCTCAAGATTAAGACACAATCTCAAGAATAAGACTTAATCTTAAGAATAAGACACAATCTAAAGAATAAGACACAATCTCAAGAATAAGACACAATTTCAAGAATAAGACTCAATCTCAAGAATAGGACACAATCTCAAGACTACGACACAATCTCAAGACTACGACACAATCTCAAGAATAAGACACAATCTCAAGAATAAGACATAATCTCCAGAATAAGACACAATCTCAAGACTAAGACACAATCTCAAGACTACGACACAATCTCAAGAATAAGACACAATCTCAAGAATAAGACTCAATCTCAAGAATAAAACACAATCTCAAGAATAAGACACAATCTCAAGACTAAGACACAATCTCAAGACTACGACACAATCTCAAGAATAATACACAATCTCAAGAATAAGACTCAATTATAAGAATAAGACACAATCTCAAGAATAAGACACAATCTCAAGACTACGACACAATCTCAAGACTACGACACAATCTCAGGAATAAGACACAATCTCAAGAATAAGACACAATCTCAAGAATAAGACACAATCTCAAGAATAAGACACAATCTCAAGAATAAGACTCAATCTCAAGAATAAGACACAATCTCAAGAATAAAACACAATCTCAAGACTAAAACACAATCTCAAGACTACGACACAATCTCAAGAATAAGACACAATCTCAAGAATAAGACACAATCTCAAGAATAAGACACAATCTCAAGACTACGACACAATCTCAAGAATAAGACACAATCTCAAGAATAAGACACAATCTCAAAAATAAGACACAATCTCAAGACTAAGACACAATCTCAAGACTACGACACAATCTCAAGAATAAAACACAATCTCAAGAAGAAGACTCAATCTCAAGAATAAGACACAATCTCAATACTAAAACACAATCTCAAGACTACGACACAATCTCAAAACTAAGACACAATCTCAAAACTACGAAACAATCTTAAGAATAAAACACAATCTCAAGAATAAGAAACAATCTCAAGAATAAGACTCAATCTCAAGAATAAGACACAATCTCAAGAATATTACTCAATAACAAGAATAAGACACAATCTCAAGAATAAGAAACAATCTCAAGAATATTACTCAATAACAAGAATAAGACACAATCTCAAGACTAAAACACAATCTCAAAACTACAAAACAATCTCAAGAATAAGACACAATCTCAAGAATAAGACACAATCTCAAGAATATTACTCAATACCAAGAATAAGACACAATCTCAAGAATAAAACACAATCTCAAGAATAAGAGACAATCTCAAGAATAAGACTCAATCTCAAGAATAAGACACAATCTCAAGAATAAGACACAATCTCAAGACTACGACACAATCTCAAGACTACGACACAATCTCAAGAATAAAACACAATCTCAAGAATAAGACACAATCTCAAGAATAAGACAGAATCTCAAGAATAAGACTCAATCTCAAGAATAAGACACAATCTCAAAACGACGACACAATCTCAAGAATAAGACAGAATCTCAAGAATAAGACACAATCTCAAGACTACGACACAATCTCAAGAATAAGATACAATCTCAAGAATAAGACTCAATCTCAAGAATAAGACACAATCTCAAGAATAAGACAATCTCAAGAATAAGACACAATCTCAAGAATAAGGCACAATCTCAAGAATAAGACACAATCTCAAGAATAAGACACAATCTCAAGACTACGACACAATCTCAAGAATAAGATACAATCTCAAGAATAAGACTCAATCTCAAGAATAAGACACAATCTCAAGACTACGACTCAATCTCAAGAATAAAACACAATCTCAGGAATAAGACAATCTCAAGAATAAGACACAATCTCAAGAATAAGACACAATCTCAAGACTACGACACAATCTCAAGACTACGACAATCTCAGGAATAAGACACAATCTCAAGAATAAGACTCAATCTCAAGAATAAGACACAATCTCAAGACTACGACTCAATCTCAAGTATAAAACACAATCTCAAGAATAGACACAATCTCAAGACTAAGACACAATCTTAAGAATAAAACACAATCTCAAGAATAAGACTAAATCTCAAGAATAAGACACAATCTCAAGACTACGACACAATCTCAAGAATAAGAGACAGTCAGGAAATCATGGGAAGATTAAGACGTCATCACTAGACAGAGATCAGGTTAGAATAAAGGTGTTCTCCCATAATCAACATTCATCCCTTATCCTACAGGACGGGTGATAGATATCTGATGGCTGGAAGTGCGAGCGCTGGGACCCCAGTGATCCCTAGAACGTAGGTCTATGTTTCCCCTGTGTACATGGAGTGTCAGTGCACATGCGTGACCACCGCCCCACTCACTGTCTACCGGACGGAGACCTCCGAGTTGCTCCATTGTCTGTCTGAACCTTAGTATAGCCGGGAAGGCGTGCTCTGCAGTGAGAGGACAGGGAGCAGGGCTATGTCTCCATTTGGAGTGTCCGTATTGGACTTGGGAGACAGTTTTAGCTTCGTCCATTTTCTGGGCAGTGAATGGAGCAGTGGTCACTCCTGTGAACTATCGCTCCATTCACACAGGGGACTCGGGGACCTGCGTTCCTGTAAACGCTGGGGTCCTAGCGCTCGCACCTCCAGCCATCTGACATCACACAATTTTGTTTGTGGGAAAACACCTTTTAGATTTGGAGGGTTCCTTCTTTTAGATTGTAAGCTCCTAGGAGCAGGGCTTAAGATTTGGTGGAACCCTTAGGAAATGGTGGGATCCTCTCTTTAGCGTTAGGCGTCCTGGTAATAATTAATTGTGAACTGTCGGAGAGGATTCCTTTCGTTACATTGTAATGAAGACGTGTCACATTGTATTGGATGTTATAACCAGACTCTGCTTTATGTCCAGATGCAGTAGGCAGACGATCGATCTGATCCAGGGTGATCTCCGATCGCCACATATGGGGTCAGGAAGGAATTATTTTTCCCCTTAGAGACAGATCTCTGGGGGTTTTCTTCGCCTTCCTCTGGATCACTGGGTTGTGGCTCTTACCTCAGGACCTTACAATGAGAATTGTGCTTTGTGACAATCGCTGGACGGTCAGATTGACTGTCACCAGGAGTTTACACTCCCCAGGTCCTGAATTAAGAGCCACAACTCTCATCATTTAATAAAATAGAGAAAGTCATTCTTTTTATGACACTTCTGCTTATTGCTAAAAACCACCGTCTCTCGTGTCGTTATTCTCCGGGATTCTTCCATAACACGGGTGTAATATAATAGAGAAGAGGGGGCAGATTTATGTAGACCAGCGTTCCATAGACCAGTCTGAAACAGAAGTGTCTCGGAGTGAAGCGCGGCCACATTTCTAGAAGGTCCAGGTCTTGGAATAAATTTGGCGCATTTTGGTCTGTCTTAGGCCTCGTTTACACGAGCGTGATATGTGATATGCGTGCTTTTCACGCATGTCGTACGGACCTATGTAAGTCTATGG
This sequence comes from Rhinoderma darwinii, assembly GCF_050947455.1. Lineage (NCBI taxonomy): Eukaryota > Metazoa > Chordata > Amphibia > Anura > Rhinodermatidae > Rhinoderma > Rhinoderma darwinii. Next base: position 245,754 of record NW_027464116.1, read on the forward strand.
GGCAGTGCAGACAGTCCGTGAGTGAGTCCGCTGAAAAAAACTCACCACATGTCCTATATTTGTGCACTGTTCGCGCCTCACGCACCCATTGAAGTCAATGGGTGCGTGAAAATCACGCCGGTCACACGGAAGCACTTCCGTGGGACGAGCGTGATTCGCGCAACAGCTGTCAAACTCTGAATGTAAACAGAGAAGCACCATGTGCTTTTCTGTTTACAAACATCCAAACGGAGTGTCATAATGATGGCGGCTGCGAGAAAATCTCGCAGCCGCACATCATACGCTGATGACACACGAGCTGTTATGTGCCTTTTGCGCACGCAAAACGCCGCGTTTTTTCCAAAGTGTTTCGGAGTAAAGCGCGGCCACATTTCTAAGAGGTCCAGGTCTCTGAATAAATTTGGCACATTTTGGTCTGTTTTAGAGTCAGGAAAGAAAGCGAAGATTTACTCTACAATCTGCAGCGTTTTCTGTGGTAAGAATTAGTAAATGTGTCAGACCTATGGCGGCCCCGGCCCTTTACAATTAACCCTGTCTAATGTTCAAAAGTAGTCAGAGACCAGAAAAGCTGCAGATTTTATCACAAATAGGGCGCGCGCCAACATTGCGTAATTTCTACACCAGAAAGCGGACGTCATTCCACTGATAAATTCCCTAGGATCATTGGTAACCCCCATATTATCTGGAGTAGAACCGGCCAATCCTCACTCCAACATCCACCACGTCCTGCAGTTTACAATATTCAGCCAAGGATTGCCACCTTTTTACCATAAAATACTGACCAGGGTAAATACGGGCGGTGGTTTTCAGGGGTGGCTTAACACAGAGTTTGGTTTGAGCCCGAAGAAGAGCCACAGGGGCCAGGTTTGAGCAAAACATTTTTCAGCAAAAAACTTCTAATATGTGTAACGTCCGCGGCTGCGGCTCATCGTTCCTACTTAACCCCCCCCCCCCCCGACGGCCGCGACCGCAGACTACCTAGTGCTGAGCAACATCTCCTTCCTAGGAGACGCCAGTACTCTGTCATGTCCATGGCTGCGGGCCATCAGCGCCACTCTCCCCATGACAGCCGCAGCCACGAATCGGCGAGCGCTGGACCCAGTCTCCTTCCCAGGAGACGCCAGCAATCGCTTCCACTCACCTCAGCCGGATCCCATAGGGTGCGCGAGCACGCTCGTGCCCACTCTTAAAGGAGCAGTGTGCACACCGGACTTGATGAAGCATTAGGCCGTGAGTACACTGGACTATAAGAGGGGTCCGGCCCCCTGCATTCCGTACTATCATGGTCGAGTACTGTGTTGAGCCAAAGTCGTGCCGGGCCGTATACCACGCCTGACCTGCTTCACCTCGCCTGACTTCTACCTGCTGCCTAGTCCCAGCCGAGCCTGCCTTGCTACTGTCCGAGCTACCATAAGTACCCTATACGAATTATAGACATTGACCTGCGCCCTGTTGGCCAGCTGCCATAACGCCAAGGCGGTACGGCCCAGTGGGTCCACAAACCCTACGTGACAGTACGCTCAGGCCATGTACCCGGCTGGTCGATTCAAGACCATGACGACGTCTCAAGAGATGCGTGCGGATATTCTGGACCTCCAGTCTCGACAGGACCAACTCCTCCAGGCGTTGTTCATTCTTGCACGTCGGCAGGAGGCACAAGCTGCCGTTCCTCCTACTACACCTCCTGGCAGTGTTGATCCTCAGACTACACCTCTTAGCAGTGTTGATCCTCAGAGCTGTAATGGAACAATGAGGCCCTGGTGGCTGCATTCTGGCATGGACTGGCTCCTAAAATTAAGGACGAACTTGCCACTCGAGATCTGCCACCTACCCTTGATGACCTCATCCTTCTGTCCGCCTGGATTAATATACGGTTCCGAGAACGCCTGCAAGAGGTTTGACGGGAGGGAGTCCTTCCCAGCCTGGCTCCTTCTTTGCAGCAACCCCTGCTGTCCTCGGATGTCGATCCTCCTAAGGAGTCTGTGATAATGGACCAGTGTAAGCTATCTACCCAGGAGAGACAACGCAGACGCACGTCTGGACTCTGTCTTAATTGCGGCCGAATTGGCCATCTTGCCCACCAGTGTCTCCAAAGATCCCAAAGCCTAGAGTTGCTAGGAGTGACAACCTTGGGTAAGAAAGGACTTCCCTCTAGATTGTCCATGCCTGTGACTATAGTGTCCGGCAAGAGAACGCATCAGGTCTCTGCGTTTTTGGACTCTGGATCAGCTGCTAATTTAATCCGTAGAGACCTGGTGGACCTTCTTCAATTACCCACCACCCCTCTGGAGAGCCCGTTGACAGTTGTTTCAGTAAATGGACTACCCCTGCCAGACCCAGTTATAGCTGAGACCAAGCCGCTGAGGCTCCAAGTGGGAGCCCTTCACTCCGAACTTCAGCCGTTCTATGTCATATCCAAAGCTGTTAACCCTGTGTTGCTGGGCCTGCCTTGGCTCCGACTGCATGCCCCAGTCCTGGACTTGAATTCTGGAGAGGTTCTCTAGTGGGGCCCTGAGTGTTAAAGCCGTTGCCTGGTGCGGATTAGTTCGGTTCAGCCTTCTCTGCCTCGGACATTGGCAGGATTGCCGGGACATTATGCTGTATTTTCGGACGTCTTCAGCAAGAGGGAGGCAGAGACTTTGTCTCCATATCAGGCGTATGACTGCCCTGTCGAGCTGACTCCTGATGCATCCCTTCCCCGTGGTAGGGTATTTCCTCTCTCCTTGCCAGAGACTCTGTCCATGTCCGCCTATGTAAAAGAGAAAATGGAGAGGGGCGTCATACGAAAATCTTCCTCTCCGGAAGGAGCCGGGTTCTTCTTTGTCAAAAAAAAGGTTGGCTCCCTGCATCCTTGTATTGACTACCGAGGTCTCAACCAGATCACGGTGAATAATAAATATCCATTGCCACTGATCTCTAAACTGTTTGATCGTATACGTGGTGCCAAGATGTTTTCTAAACTAGACCTGCGTGGGGCTTACAACCTAATCCGGATTAGCCAGGGTGACGAATGGAAGACTCCATTTAACACCCGTGATGGACACTATGAGTATCTAGTAATGCCCTTCGGCCTGTGTAATGCTTCCGCGGACTTCCAGGTGTTTGTTAATGACATTTTCTGTGACGTCCTCTATGTTTGTGTTGTAGTCTACCTTGATGATATCGTGATTTTCTCCCCAGATCCGGTGATGCATCAGAGACATGTCCGTCAGGTTCTGCTGCGGTTAAGGGAGAATCGTCTGTACGCCAAGTTGGAGAAGTGCCTGTTTGACAGAGATGCTCTACCCTTCCTGGGCTACATCGTCTCGGCATCTGATTGCTCGTCATTCCTGGTTGCCCACGCTGCCCAAGGACATTATGGACTTTGTTTCTTCCTGTTCAGTATGTGCAGCCAACTAGGTCACTCACTCCAGACCTGCTGGTCTGCTCCAGCCATTGCCTGTGCCCAATGCCCCCTGGCAGCATATAGCTATGGTCTTTAATCCCTTCCCGCTTTGGCCACTTTTGACCTTCCTGACAGAGCCTCATTTTTCAAATCTGACATGTTTCACTTTATGTGGTAATAACGTCGTAATGCTTTTACCTATCCAAGCGATTCTGAGACGGTTTTCTCGTGACACATTGGACTTTATGTTACTGGCAAAATTTGCTCGATATGTTCAGTATTTATTGTGAAAAACACCAAAATGTAGCGAAAAATTGGCATTAGCATTTTTCTCAACTTAAATGTATCTGCTTGTAAGACAGGCAGTTATAACACACAAAATTGTTGCTAACTAACATCCCCCATATGTCTACTTTAGATTGGCATCGTTTTTGAACATCCTTTTATTTTTCTAGGACGTTACAAGGCTTTGAACTTTAGCAGCAATTTCTCACATTTTCAAGAAAATTTCAAAAGGCTATTTTTACAGGGGCCAGTTCAGTTGTGAAGTGGCTTTGAGGGCCTTATATATTAGAAACCCCCAAAAAGTCACCCCATTTTAAAAACTTCACCCACAAAGTATTTAAAACAGCATTTAGAAAATGTCAACCCTTTAAACTTTTCACAGGAATTAAAGCAAAGTAGAGGTGAAATTTACAAATGTCATATTTTACAAATTTCATGTTTTTTTGCAGAAATTTATTTTTAATCCAATTTTCTTTATAACACAGAATGTTTTACCAGAGAAACGCAACTCAATATTTATTGCCCAGGTTCTGCAGTTTTAGGAAATATCCCACATGTAGCCCTAGAGCGCTATTGGACTGAAGCGCCGGCCTGATAAGCAAAGGAGCACCTAGTGGATTTTGGGGCCTTATTTTTATTACAATATATTTTAGGCTCCATGTCAGGTTTGAAGGGCTCTTGCGGTGCCAAAACTGTGGAAATCCCCCAAAAGTGACCCCATTTGGGAAACTACACACCTCAAGGAAATTATCTAGGGGTATAGTGAGCATTTTGACCGCACAGGTTTTTTACAGAAATTATTGGAATTAGGCCGTGAAAATTAAAATCTACATTTTTTCAAAGAAAATGTAGGTTTAGCGATTTTTTTTCACTAGGACTAAAGGAGAAAAAGCACCACAAAATTTGTAAAGCGATTTCTCCCGAGTAAAACAATATCCCACATGTGGTAATAAACCGCTGTTTGGACACACGGCAGGGCTTAGAAGGGATGGAGCCCCATTTGGCTTTTAGAGTTCACATTTAGCAGGAATGGTTTACGGAGGCCATGTCACATTTACTAAACCCCTGAGGGGACAAAACAGTGGAAACCTCCCACAAGTGACCCCATTTTGGAAACTACACCCATTGAGGGGTGTAGTGAGCATTTTGACCCCACAGCTGTTTCATAGAATTTATTAGAATTGGGCAGTGAAAATAAAAACAATCCTCTTTCTTCATTAAGACGTAGCTTTAGTGCAAAATTTTTTGTTTTCTCAACAAATAAAGGAAAAAAAGAACCCAATATTTGTAAAGCAATTTCTCCCGAGTACGGCAATACCCCATATGTGGCCATAAACTGCTGTTTGGGCACACGGCAGGGCTCAGAAGGGAAGGAGCGCCATTTGGAGTGCAGATTTTGCTGAATTGGTTTCTGGGCACCAAAACAGTGGAAACCCCCCAGAAGTTACCACATTTTGGAAACTACACCCCTCAATGCATTCACCTAGGGGTGTAGTAAGCATGTTAACCCCACAGGTGTTTTGTAGAAATCAGCGTGCACTCGATGTTGCAGAGTCAAAATTTTATTTTTTCCATAGATATGCCAATATGTGGTGCCCGGCTTGTGCCACCATAACAAGACAGCTCTCTAATTATTATGCGGTGTTTCCCGGTTTTAGAAACACCCTACATGTGGCCCTAATCTTTTACCTGGACATTCGAGGAGTGAAAAAGCGTACCATGCGACATTGAGGCCTAATTTGGCGATTTACAAAGTATTGGTTCACAACTGCAGAGGTTCAGATGTGAAATAATAAAAAGAAACCCCTGAGAAGTGACCCCATTTGGAAACTGCACCCCTCAAGGCATTTATTAAGGAGTGTAGTGATCATTTTCACCCCACAGGTCTTTTCCATAAATGAATGCGCTGCGGATGGTGCAAATTAAAATTTTATATTTTTCCCTAGATATGCCATTTCAGTGGCAAATATGTCATGCACAGCTTATGCCACTGGAGACACACATCCCAAAAATTGTTAAAAGGGTTCTTCTGGGTATGACGATGCCATATATGTGGAAGTATACAGCTGTTTGGGCACACTGTAGGGCTCAGAGGGGAGGGAGCACCATTTGGCTTTTGGAGCGTGGATTTTGCTTGGTAGTAGATTTGTTTGAGTATTACTGGTGTTTCCATTTATAATGTGGGGGCACATGTAAGCTGGGCAGAGTACATCAGGGGCATAGTCAGGTGGTATAATAATGTGGGGCACATGTAAGCCGGGCAGAGTACATCAGGGGCATAGTCAGGTGGTATAATAATGGGGTAAAAAAAACAATAAGATAATCCTTAGATGTGTGTTATGCTGTGAAGCAATCCTTTCTTATCCCTTTTTTGGTCCACAATCCGCACCTTTGCAGTTTGGGGAATTTTGCTGGGAAAGTGTTGTCCTGGTATAATACGGGCACAGTCGATTCCAGCGGATATGTTTGGGCCCTCCCCTTCCTGGTTCCCTAATTTTAGGTCCTTGATAAATGTTCCCCTTTGGCCGGCACAACTACATATTTTTTATTTCCTGACTTATTGGAGCCATAACTAATTTTATTTTTCATAGACGTAGTGGTATGGGGGCTGTTTTTTTTGCGGGACGAGCTGTAGTTATTATTGGTACCATTTTGGGGTACATGTGACTTTTTGATCACCTTTTATCCTATTTTTTGGGAGGCCAGGTAAACAAAAAACCGCAATTCTGGCATAGATTTTTTTGTTTTTTTTATACAGCGTTCACCATGCCTTATAAATTACATGTTAACTTTATTCTGCGGGTCAGTACGATTCCGGCGATACCTAATTTATAGAACTTTTTTATGTTTTACAACTTTTTGCACAATAAAACTACTTTTGTAAAAAGAATCAATTTTTTCTGTCGCCAAGTTGTGAGAACCATAACTTTTTAACTTTTTTGTCGACGGAGCTGTATGAGGGCTTGTTTTTTGCAAGACGAGCTATAGTTTTTATATGTACCATTTTTGGATACGTGCGACTTTTTGATCACTTTTTATTCCAATATTTGTAGGGCAAAGTGTCAAAAAAACAGAAACTCTGGTATCGTTTTTTAAGTTTTTTATTTACGCTGTTCAACGCGTGCAATAAATAATACAATATTTTGATACCTCAGGTTGTTATGGTCGCGGTAATACCAAATACGTATGGTTTATTTTTTTTATTTGATTGTTTTATTTTATTACTTGAAACTTTTATTGTTTTCAAACTTTTATTTTTTTCCCTTTTTTTTTACACTTTTTTATACTTTTTTTTAGACTTTTTTATACTTTTTTTACACTTTTTCTCAAGTCCCACTAGGGGACTTGAAGTTCCAACTGTCTGATGTTTTTTTTCTAATACATCGCACTACCTACGTAGTGCAATGTATTAGATCTGTCAGTTATTCACTGACAGCAAGCCGATTAGGCTTCGCCTCCCGGCGGTGCCTAATCGTCTTCCGTAATGGCAGAGCAGGAGGCCATTGTGTCTCCTGTTGCTATAGCAGCAGTCGCCAGTCCTAATTGCCTGTCAGGGCTGGCGATCTGCTAGTAACCGCTAAGATGCAGGGATCGCTTTCGATTGCTGCATCGAAGGGGTTAATGGCAGGGATTGGAGCTAGCCATAACATACAGCTGACTTCCACCGCTGATGATGCCGGATCAGCTCCTGAGCCAGCGCCATCTTGCCGGCGGCTATGGAAGCCGATCAGGCTCCACCGCCGGGCGGATCTTGACCGGCTTCCGTGCTAGGCAGACCGGGAGGCCAGTATTAGGCCATTGCAGCCACCGGAACCCCGGCAATTTCATTGTTGGGGTTCCGATGAGCTGCAAAAAACTTAAATGCAGCACTCGTGTTTGAGGGCTTCACTTAAGGGGTTAATTACAGCCGGATGTCAGCTGTAAGATACCGCTGAGATCCGGCGATCATGGCACCGGCTCAGCTTCTGAGCCGGTATCAAACATTTGGCGTATGAATATGGCAATTTGCGGGAAGTCATAGCTTTCCATGGCGTACCCATACGGCAAATGTCGGGAAGGGGTTAATACGGACCTGCCTCTCTCTGCCGGATGCAGTACTGTCTGAGTGGTGGTGGATCGATTTTCGTTCCTCTGACCGGTCTTCCTTCTGCTCCTCAGCTGGCCAAGCTGTTCATCCAACACATCTTCCGCCTGCACGGCTTGCCGCAGCATATTGTGTCTGATCGGGGGGTTCAGTTCACCTCGAAGTTCTGGAGAGCCCTCTGCGGACTCCTCTGTGTGAATTTGGACTTTTCCTCAGCCTACCATCTTCAGTCCAATGGTCAGGTCGAGAGGATCAATCAGGTCTTGGAGAACTACCTACGCCACTTCATCTCCAAGCAGCATAATGACTGGGTGCAGCTGCTTCCGTGGGCTGAGTTCTCATATAATAATCACAGCAGCGAGTCCACAAGGAATACACCGTTACACATTGTCTACGGCCAACACCCACAAATTCCTCTCCCGGTGCCTGATACGTCCGAGGTACCTGCAGCTGACTCCACTTTTAGAGACTTCCTGCAGATCTGGCAGCAGACTCGATCCTCCATCCTAATGGCAGTCAAACGCATGAAACGGAAGGCTGACACAAGGAGAAGAAAACCTCATTTTCTCCCTGGCATGAAGGTCTGGCTGTCTTCTAGGAATATTCGACTAAGCGTGCCGTCATGCAAATTTGCTCCAAGGTTCCTCGGACCCTTCGAAATCCTACAGCAGATCAACTCTGTCGCCTACAAGCTTCGGCTCCCTCCTTCCCTCAAGATCCCCAACTTCTTCCATGTCTCCCTCCTGAAGCTGGTGGTACTGAACCGCTATACCAAAACTCCTAGCCCTGCGGTTGCCTCCAGCGGTCCTTCAGACACATTTGGGGTTAAGGAGATCTTGGACACCAAAAGAGTGAGAGGAAAAACCTTTTATTTGGTGTATTGGAGGTGGTTTGGTCCTGAAGAGAGGTCCTGGGAGCAAGAGGAGAACCTTAATGCTCCTACTATTCTGAAAATGTTTCTCTCTCTCTCTGGTCCCAAGAAGAGGGGGCGTAAGAGGGGGGATACTGTCATGTCCGTGGGCCATCAGCGTCACTTTGCCCATGACAGCTGCAGCCACGAGTCAGCGAGCGCTGGCCCCAGTTTCCTTCCCAGGAGCCGCCAGCACTCGCTTCCACTCACCTCAGCCGGTTCCCGTAGGGTGCGCGCGCACGTTAATGCTAGCTCTTAAAGGGGCAGCGTGCGCACTGGACTTTGATGAAGCATCAGGCCGTAAGTACCCTGGACTATAAGAGGGGTCCAGCCCCCTGCTTCGATGTCTGAGCTTTGTTGTTGTTTCCCTGTCTATGCAATTGTCTCATAGTGTGAGCCAAAGTCGTGCCATGCTGCATACCATGCCTGACCTGCTTCACCTCGCCTGACGTCTACCTGCTGCCTAGTCCCAGCCAAGCCTGCCTTGCTGCGGTCCGAGCTGCCACAGGTACCCTCTATGAACTATAGACTTTGACCTGCGCCCTGTTGGCCAGCTGCCTTACCGCCAAGACGGTACGGCCCAGTGGGTCCACAAACCCTACGTGACATACTCACAATGATGCCATCGCTTTCTGGCATGAGCACGCGCGCTCGCGCCCGGCCTTAAAGTGCTAGCGCGCGCACATGAATAGAGTTACTAATTAGCCCTAATCAATCTGGACTATAAGAGGGGTTCTACCCTTCCACTTATTGACTGAGCGTTGTTTGTATACATATGTTAGTCTTGCAAATGGTACATTAGTGGTATCCTGTTCCCAGTGTTCCTGTGCTGTATTTGTTCCTGTGCCATCTCTAGTGTTGGAGTCGTGTTGTGCCGTCTGTTAGCCCTGCATGACTCTATACAGCCTCTTAGGCTGTCATCTGTGGCCTGCAGGAAACCATAGCTCCCTCAGGAGAGGAGAGAGCAGGCTGAAAAATTAGTGTCAGGGTGCTAGAAGTGGCTCTGCTCCGGAAGCCTGGCTCTGGGGAAGCCCCTGACATCCCCGTCTATATACAGTATGGACAGTGATGTCAGGGGCCTCCCCAGACCCGGAGTCGCAAAGCATAGCCTATACTAGCGTCATATATGGACAGTGATGTCAGGAGCAGAGCTGGAATCCCAGGCAGGGTTCTAGAAGCGGCTCTGCTCCGGGACTCAAGACTCTGGGCAAGCCTCTGACATCACTGTCCATATACGGACAGTGACGTCAGGGGCTCCTCCTGCATAGGAATCCCCGGTCAAAGCATAGGCAGGCAACACTCTGGCTGGGGATTACACTCCTAGAGGGAGCCCCAATGGAGCTATCTCCTGGTGCGGCATTATATCTACGGAGGGCACTGTGGCATTATCTACGGGTGGCTGTCTGGCCTTTTTCTACTGAAGGCACTGTGGCATTAACTACGGGTGGCTGTCTGGCATTATCTACAGAGGGCACTGTGGCATTTTCTACGGATGGCTGTCTGGCAGTATCTACAGAGGGCACTGTGGCATTATCTGCAGGTGGGTGTGTGGCAGTATCTGCAGGGGGCACTGTGGCATTATCTATAAGTGGGTGTGTGGCAGTATCTACAGAGGGAACTGTGGCATTATCTACGGGTGGCTCTCTGGCAGTATCTACAGAGGGCACTGTGGCATTATCTATGGGTGGCTGTCTGGCAGTATCTGCAGAGGGCACTGTGGCATGATCTACGAGTGGCTGTCTGGCAGTATCTACAGAGGGCACTGTCACATTATCTACGGGTGGGTGTCTGGCAGTATCTACAGAGGGCAATGTGGCATTATCTACGGGTAGGTGTGTGGCAGTATCTGCAGAGGGCACTGTGGCATTATCTATAAGTTGGGTGTGTGGCAGTATCTACAGAGGGCACTGTGGCATTATTTACGGGTGGCTCTCTGGCAGTATCTGCAGAGGGCACTGTGGCATTATCTATGGATGGCTGTCTGGCAGTATCTACAGAGGGCACTGTGGCATTATCTATGGGTAGGTGTGTGGCATTATCTTCAGTGGGCACTGTGGCATTATCTGTTATGGAATCACTGGTTGCACATTTCCCAAAAGGCTGCTGGCTGAAAAATAAGCGTCAGGGTGCTAGAAGTGGCTCTGCTCCGGAAGCCCGGTTCTGGGGAAACCCCTGACATCCCCGTCTATATACAGTATGGACAGTGATGTCAGGGGCCTCCCCAGACCCGGAGTCGCAAAGCATAGCCTATACTAGCGTCATATATGGACAGTGATGTCAGGAGCATAGCTGGAATTCCAGGCAGAGTGCTAGAAGCGGCTCTGCTCCGGGACTCAAGGCCCTGGGCAAGCCTCTGACATCACTGTGACGTCAGGGGCTCGTCCTGCATAGGAATCCCCGGTCAAAGCATAGGCAACACTCTGGCTGGGGATTACACTCCTAGAGGGAGCCCCAATGGAGCTATCTACTGGTGCGGCATTATATCTACTGAGGGCACTGTGGCATTATCTACGTGTGGCTGTCTGGCAGTATCTACAGAGGGCACTGTGGCATTATCTACGGAAGGCTGTCTAGCAGTATCTACAGAGGGCACTGTGGCATTATCTACGGGTGGGTGTCTGGTAGTATCTACAGAGGGCACTGTAGCATTATCTACGTGTGGCTGTCTGGCAGTTTCTACTGAAGGCACTGTGGCATTAACTACGGGTGGCTGTGTGGCAGTATCTACAGAGGGCACTGTGGCATTATCTACGGGTGGCTTTCTGGCAGTATCTGCAGAGGGCACTGTGGCATGATCTACGGGTGGCTGTCTGGCAGTATCTACAGAGGGCACTGTGGCATTATCTACGGGTGGGTGTCTGGTAGTATCTACAGAGGGCACTGTAGCATTATCTACGGGTGGGTGTGTGGCAGTATCTTCAGAGGGAACTGTGGCATTGTCTATAAGTGGGTGTGTGGCAGTATCTACAGAGGGCACTGTGGCATTATCTACGGGTGGCTCTCTGGCAGTATCTGCAGAGGGCACTGTGGCATTATCTACGGATGGCTGTCTGGCTGTATCTACAGAGGGCACTGTGGCATTATCTATTGGTGGGTGTGTGGCATTATCTACAGAGGGCACTGTGGCATTATCTATGGGTGGGTGTGTGGCATTATCTACAGCGGGCACTGTGGCATTATCTGTTATGGAATCACTGGTTGCGCATTTCCCAAAAGGCTGCTGGAGACTGTCGGGAGTAAGCGTGCAAATAAGACCGCAACCCCTAATCCGTCACAACTCTGATGGACAGAGTCTAAGGCTACTCTGAGTTATTTGCCAGAGCCCACCGCAAGGCGGGATGGTTTATGCTGCAGAGAGCCCAGGTTGTTCTAACAGAGATCAGTGTTGGATAAGGGGGGCAGTGCAGGCAATACCTGAACAGGTAACTAGACAGCCCGAGGGTAACAGAAAGTCCCAAAGAGAGCGAGTGGACATCAGGAACAGCAGAAGCCAGAACCAGCCAGATAATGTCTCCTGCTCTCTGTACCTTTATTTAAAACTAGCATAGTAGGCGCGGAGCGGGGGATGTGGCGGGGCAATGGGAGGGCCAGAAAATAAAATATTACAGCGCTGGAATCAAGAGGACACCAGGAACAAGGGGAGGAATGTGGTTTAAAAATGACAAAACATGACGGTTTCTCATTAGGGCGAGCACCCATACAAATCAGTGAAGGGTAACTAAACGTTCCACAAACTTCTGACACGTCATAGTGACATGTCAGAAGATTTAATTGTAGGGGATCCAACACTGAGACCCCCACCAATCCTAAAACGAAGCGGCAGAAGAGCTCCTTTGAGAGCTGAGCAGCTTAATTTCTGTTCATCTTTTTCCGGAATGCCGATGTATCGGAGTACGGGTTCATAGACTTTCTATTGAGTCTGCACTCAGATATACTGATTTCCGGAAAAAGCCAAACACTTCTGCCCCTTAGTTTTAGCGATTGGTGGGGGTCTCAGTGCTAGGACCCCCTCCAATAAAAACTTCTGAAATGTCACTATGACACGTCAGAAGTTTGTCGGAAGTTTAGTTACCCTTTAAGAATTTACATAACATAAGACAGAATGGCAATCCCACCAACAAAATGGATGACATTCGTTTAAATATTGGAAACTTTATTAATATTTAACAATGGCATCCTTTACACCAAAAGACATTACAAGACCACATGACACGTGAACATTCCATGACATCACTAGGTCACATGACACCTGAACATTCCATGACATCACAAGATCACATCACACCTGAACATTCCATGACATCACAATTATGTACTTGGTGTATGAAGACCATAGACTATTGGACGGCTCATTTTTACATGAAGAGACTGAAGACCTGAGGAGAGCTCTCCACGTGACCAGCACCAAGAAAGGAAGAGAAGTCCTCCAGGTATGTAGGGAAGTTATACACCCGACATTTATGAGCTGACATATGTCCGTGCTGAGGAGATTCCAGGATCTGAACTTTCTCTATGACCATATGACCGGCGTTTCATCTACCAGTACCGGAGTATTGATTGATATCTACGTCTGCTATGAGCAGGGGAAGATTTGCTCCATATTTTGTGCCAATTTCTGCCATAAGTGATGCTAAATATTTTGGTCTATGAGGGGCCCCGCTCCCGCTCTCCCGCTCCCGCTGTGAAACCCCGCTTACTTTTCTTGTTACTTATAAAAGTGGTGAAATCTGTGAAAAGCTGCAACTATGGCACAAATATGGCGTGCACCATAATGTGACTTTTTAAACGCCATAAAAGTGGCGTAGAGCATTTGATAAGTTTCCCTCACTGGATTATTCATGTCTATTATAGTGTATATATGTAATTACATATTTATTCTGGGTGATATGTATTCTGGGTGATATGTATACTGAATGATATGTATACTGGGTGATATGTATACTGGGTGATATATATACTGGGTGATATGTATACTGGATGATATGTATAATGGGTGATATGTATACTGGGTGATATGTATACTGGGTGATATGTATACTGGGTGATATGTATACTGGGTGATATGTATACTGGGGGATATGAATAGTGGCTGATATGTATACTGGGTGATATGTTCACTGGGTTATATGTATACTGGATGATATGTATACTGTGTGATATGTATACTGGGTTATATGTATACTGGGTGATATATATACTGGGTGATATATATACTGGGTGATATGTATACTGGGTGATATGTATACTGGATGATATATATACTGGGTGATATGTATACTGGGTGATATGTATACTGGATGATATATATACTGGGTTATATGTATACTGGGTGATATGTATACTGGGTGATATGTATTCTGGGTGATATGTATACTGGGTTATATGTATACTGGGTGATATATATACTGGGTGATATGTATACTGGGTGATATGTATACTGGATGATATATATACTGGGTTATATGTATACTGGGTGATATGTATACTGGGTGATATGTTAACTGGGTGATATGTATACTGGGTAATATGTATACTGGGTGATATGTATACTGGGTGCTATATATTCTGGTTAATATGTTCACTGGATGATATGTATACTGGGTGATATGTATACTGGATGATATGTACATTTGGTGATATCTGTACTGGATGATATGTATACTGGGTTATATGTATACTGGGTTATATGTATACTGGATGATATATATACTGGATTATATGTACACTGGGGGATATGTAGACTGGGGGACATGTACACTGGGTGATATGTACACTGGGTGATATGTATAATGGGTGATATGTACACTGGGTAATATGTATACTGGATGATAGGTATAATGCGTGATATGTATACTGAATGATATGTATACTGGGTGATATGTATACTGGGTGATATGTATACTGGTTGATATGTATACTGGGTGATATGTATACTGGGTGATATGTATACTGGATGATATGTATACTGGGTGATATCTATACTGGATGATATGTATACTGGGTGATATGTATACTGGATGATATGTATACTGGGTGATATGTATACTGGGTGATATGTATACTGGGTGATATGTATACTGGATGATATGTATACTGGGTGATATCTATACTGGATGATATGTATACTGGGTTATTTGTATACTGGGTTATATGTATACTGGATGATATGTACACTGGATGATATTTACATGGGGTGATATCTATACTGGATGATATGTATACTGGGTTATATGTATACTGGGTTATATGTATACTGGATGATGTGTATACTGGATTATATGTACACTGGGGGATATGTACACTGGGGGATATGTACACTGGGTGATATGTATAATGGGTGATATGTACACTGGGTAATATGTATACTGGATGATATGTATACTGAATGATATGTATACTGGATGATATGTATACTTCGTGATATGTATTCTGGATGATATGTATTCTGGGTGATATGTATACTGGGTGATATGTATACTGGGGGTTTGTTGTGAACATAAAACTGAATTGTGTTTTTTTTTCTTCTAGAACAGAAAATCTCATCAAATCAAAAGATTAAAGACACAAAGACATCAACTCAAGACTAAGACACAATCTCAAGACTAAAACACAATCTCAAGACTACGACACAATCTCAAGAATAAGACACAATCTCAAGAATAAGACACAATCTCAAGACTACGACACAATCTCAAGAATAAGACACAATCTCAAGAATAAGACACAATCTCAAAAATAAGACACAATCTCAAGACTAACACACAATCTCAAGACTACGACACAATCTCAAGAATAAAACACAATCTCAAGAAGAAGGCTCAATCTCAAGAATAAGACACAATCTCAATACTAAGACACAATCTCAAGACTACGACACAATCTCAAAACTAAGACACAATCTCAAAACTACGAAACAATCTCAAGAATAAAACACAATCTCAAGAATAAGACACAATCTCAAGAATAAGACTCAATCTCAAGAATAATACACAATCTCAAGAATATTACTCAATAACAAGAATAAGACACAATCTCAAGAATAAGACACAATCTCAAGAATAAGACACAATCTCAAGAATATTACTCAATAACAAGAATAAGACACAATCTCAAGAATAAGACACAATCTCAAGAATAAGACACAATCTAAAGAATAAGAGACAATCTCAAGAATAAGACACAATCCCAAGAATAAGACTCAATCTCAAGAATAGGACACAATCTCAAGACTACGACACAATCTCAAGAATAAGACAGAATCTCAAGAATAAGACTCAATCTCAAGACTACGACACAATCTCAAGAATAAGACACAATCTCAAGAATAAGACACAATCTCAAGAATAAATCACAATCTCAAGAATAAGACAATCTCAAGACTACGACACAATCTCAAGAATAAGACACAATCTCAAGAATAAGACTCAATCTCAAGAATAAGACACAATCTTAAGAATAAGACACAATCTCAAGACTACGACACAATCTCAAGAATAAGACACAATCTCAAGAATAAGACTCAATCTCAAGAATAAGACACAATCTCAAGAAAAAGACACAATCTCAAGACTACGACACAATCTCAAGACTACGACACAATCTCAGGAATAAGACACAATCTCAAGAATGAGACTCAATCTCAAGAATAAGACACAATCTCAAGAATAAGACACAATCTCAAGAATATTACTCAATAACAAGAATAAGACACAATCTCAAGATTAAGACACAATCTCAAGAATAAGACTTAATCTTAAGAATAAGACACAATCTAAAGAATAAGACACAATCTCAAGAATAAGACACAATTTCAAGAATAAGACTCAATCTCAAGAATAGGACACAATCTCAAGACTACGACACAATCTCAAGACTACGACACAATCTCAAGAATAAGACACAATCTCAAGAATAAGACACAATCTCCAGAATAAAACACAATCTCAAGACTAAGACACAATCTCAAGACTACGACACAATCTCAAGAATAAGACACAATCTCAAGAATAAGACTCAATCTCAAGAATAAGACACAATCTCAAGAATAAGACACAATCTCAAGACTAAGACACAATCTCAAGACTACGACACAATCTCAAGAATAATACACAATCTCAAGAATAAGACTCAATTATAAGAATAAGACACAATCTCAAGAATAAGACACAATCTCAAGACTACGACACAATCTCAAGACTACGACACAATCTCAAGACTAAGACAATCTCAAGAATAAGACACAATCTCAAGAATAAGACACAATCTCAAGAATAAAACACAATCTCAAGACTAAGACACAATCTCAAGACTACGACACAATCTCAAGAATAAGACACAATCTCAAGAATAAGACACAATCTCAAGAATAAGACACAATCTCAAGACTACGACACAATCTCAAGAATAAGACACAATGTCAAGAATAAGACACAATCTCAAAAATAAGACACAATCTCAAGACTAAGAAACAATCTCAAGACTACGACACAATCTCAAGAATAAAACACAATCTCAAGAAGAAGACACAATCTCAATACTAAAACACAATCTCAAAACTACGAAACAATCTTAAGAATAAAACACAATCTCAAGAATAAGACACAATCTCAAGAATAAGACTCAATCTCAAGAATAAGACACAATCTCAAGAATATTACTCAATAACAAGAATAAGACACAATCTCAAGAATAAGACACAATCTCAAGAATATTACTCAATAACAAGAATAAGACACAATCTCAAGAATAAGACACAATCTCAAGAATAAGACACAATCTCAAGACTAAGACAAAATCTCAAAACTACAAAACAATCTCAAGAATAAGACACAATCTCAAGAATAAGACACAATCTCAAGAATATTACTCAATACCAAGAATAAGACACAATCTCAAGAATAAAATAGAGAGGGTTGGGCCCTTGGTAGTTGGCAGGTCTGATATACAAAATTGAAAACAAATGCCAAAGGCAGAGAAAACCCTATTTCCCAACTACCGTTAAATTTAGTTAATAATCTTTATTGTGCTATTGCAGCAACCAGACATACAGACAAAAACAACACATAGGGTTAAAATTTTCAATGCATGGATAGGGATAATAGCCGTGCGTGGCTATGCTAAAAAGCACGTGTGCCTGCCGTCTGTATCGTCCGTGGTAGCAGTGTACCGTCTGAATAACCAGCAGCTAGACCAGTGAACACATATGTCTGTCGTCTGTATTTGCACCCAGACAGGTTCAGCGGTCACTGAGACCAACAACGGATTGCTAGGCAGTTAGATTTTTAAATTGTTAAATAGTATTGCCCTAATTCCAGCATGTGTTAAAATAAAACAGAGAGCCCCCCCGACATGTTTCGCTACATATGTAGCGTCCTCAGGGGTTCATGGGGCTACTGGCGGCGCGCCGAGAAACTCACAGTATTATGGGAATCCCCAATGACGTGTTAGGGGGGTGTGTAAGTAGATTGGACCAATGGCAATGAAGATGGGTGGGAACTGTCCGCCCACCACTTGAGTGGCAGCTATAGCTGCAAATGAACTGATCAGTAGTCCGAACGTCCAGATAAGAACGCCCACGCATGCGCACTAGGGCTTTAATGACTCTTATATTAATAGAACACCCGCAGGATTCAAGATGTGTGAGTAGTAGTTACTATTCACATCTTACTAAAAATGCGAAGTTGCTTATATTATTGTGCTAGAGACCAATGCATGAATAGAGAGATATATGAATAAACCGATCTATGTGCCGATCCGTGCTGTTGTCAATGTCTAAAAATAGACTGTTGCGGAACAGATGAAGAATGCCGATGCATCCTCACATAACCTCAAAATATTTAGGGCAGGAATATGAAAACTATACAGAATGTACAGTAAAACATTGATGCCATTATAATAGAAAACACTGTAAACATGATTGTAAGATCTACATGTGAAATGATTTCAAGCAGGCACATAATAAAGGGAGGAAATTCACATATAGTACACTACATGATACTCAAAAGCACAAACAAATACTTCTCAAAACTCATGTGGATGGTTCTTTATTCATTGGATTTTAGATTTGAGGATACCCAAGGTAAGACAAGGAGAATCGGAGTCCGCCAGAACTCAATAGTTGAACGTTGTCTGTAATTCTGTACAGTGTCTAATGCAGAAAGTGAACAGTATAGGAATAAAATCGTATTATGAACAAGTGCCGCTGCAATAGCGGCACTGAACTTCATATATTGATATAACAATCTCAGAGAAAAGCCGCAAATGTAAAACCTTCGTTAAGACCCAAAGGGCTAAGAGAATGCAAACGATGAATCCATCGTGCTTCCTCTTGCAATAACATGCGGTCTAAATTACCAGCTCTTGGTCCCAATTTCATCTGGGCAACACCCCAGAATTGAAGCAGCTTAGTATCGCCACCGTGTAGCTGGTGCATGTGTCTGGATAGTGTAGTGTCTTCTTTATGGTTGATAGTACTGAGATGTCTAGAAATTCTCCTTCTCAGTTCCTGTACGGTTTTACCCACATATAGCTTGGGACAGGGGCATTTCACAATATATATTACCCCGCTGCTCTGGCAGTTAATAAACTGCTTAATCGTATATACTTTCCCGTCAGATGGATTAGTAAAGGCTTTTGTCATAGGCATAAGAGGACAGAAGGAGCAACGACCACATGGGTGGGAGCCCCTAACTGAGGATTTTAGCCAGGTTTGTTGAGACTTGCGTTTGGTAGAATAGTGACTATGCACCAGAAATTCTCGTAGGTTTTTTCCCCTACGATACGTAATACTTGGAGTTACAGAAATGACCTTTTTAAGATCAGGGTCACTGATTATCAGGGTTAATGATTTCGTTCTGACACTTAACAACAATGACATTGGCATGAGATTTACTCATGAAACACATAAGAGCGAGATTAATTTTCTTGACCTTACGATCTCCTTGGACCCTGGCGGCAGTGTCCATACCGACATATTTCGAAAAGCCACTGCCACAAATAGCCTTTTACATTGGCAGAGCCATCATCCATTACCTCTGAAAAGAGGAATACCAATAGGGCAGTATCTGAGAGCAAAAAGAAATTGTTCTGACGAACAATCTTTCCAGATCGAATGTGATATACTATACAACAAATTTGTGGCTCGTGGTTATCCAAAAAAATGGCTGCACAGGGCCTATGCTAGGGCTAGGGCTACAAATAGACAGAATTTGATCCAGAATAACGGGACTGACCCTGCTAGAACTGAGTCATCCAGTGCCATACGCTGCATTGGAACATATGATGTTTGCTCCTCTCAAGTTGTGGACATCCTTAAAAAACATTGGCCAATACTCACCAGTGACCCTGATCTTAAAAAGGTCATTTCTGTAACTCCAAGTATCACGTATCGTAGGGGAAAAAACCTACGAGAATTTCTGGTGCATAGTCACTATTCTACCAAACGCAAGTCTCAACAAACCTGGCTAAAATCCTCAGTTAGGGGCTCCCACCCATGTGGTCGTTGCTCCTTCTGTCCTCTTATGCCTATGACAAAAGCCTTTACTAATCCATCTGACGGGAAAGTATATACGATTAAGCAGTTTATTAACTGCCAGAGCAGCGGGGTAATATATATTGTGAAATGCCCCTGTCCCAAGCTATATGTGGGTAAAACCGTACAGGAACTGAGAAGGAGAATTTCTAGACATCTCAGTACTATCAACCATAAAGAAGACACTACACTATCCAGACACATGCACCAGCTACACGGTGGCGATACTAAGCTGCTTCAATTCTGGGGTGTTGCCCAGATGAAATTGGGACCAAGAGCTGGTAATTTAGACCGCATGTTATTGCAAGAGGAAGCACGATGGATTCATCGTTTGCATTCTCTTAGCCCTTTGGGTCTTAACGAAGGTTTTACATTTGCGGCTTTTCTCTGAGATTGTTATATCAATATATGAAGTTCAGTGCCGCTATTGCAGCGGCACTTGTTCATAATACGATTTTATTCCTATACTGTTCACTTTCTGCATTAGACACTGTACAGAATTACAGACAACGTTCAACTATTGAGTTCTGGCGGACTCCGATTCTCCTTGTCTTACCTTGGGTATCCTCAAATCTAAAATCCAATGAATAAAGAACCATCCACATGAGTTTTGAGAAGTATTTGTTTGTGCTTTTGAGTATCATGTAGTGTACTATATGTGAATTTCCTCCCTTTATTATGTGCCTGCTTGAAATCATTTCACATGTAGATCTTACAATCATGTTTACAGTGTTTTCTATTATAATGGCATCAATGTTTTACTGTACATTCTGTATAGTTTTCATATTCCTGCCCTAAATATTTTGAGGTTATGTGAGGATGCACGGCATTCTTCATCTGTTCCGCAACAGTCTATTTTTAGACATTGACAACAGCACGGATCGGCACATAGATCGGTTTATTCATATATCTCTCTATTCATGCATTGGTCTCTAGCACAATAATATAAGCAACTTCGCATTTTTAATAAGATGTGAATAGTAACTACTACTCACACATCTTGAATCCTGCGGGTGTTCTATTAATATAAGAGTCATTAAAGCCCTAGTGCGCATGCGTGGGCGTTCTTATCTGGACGTTCGGACTACTGATCAGTTCATTTGCAGCTATAGCTGCCACTCAAGTGATGGGCGGACAGTTCCCACCCATCTTCATTGCCATTGGTCCAATCTACTTACACACCCCCCTAACACGTCATTGGGGATTCCCATAATACTGTGAGTTTCTCGGCGCGCCGCCAGTAGCCCCATGAACCCCTGAGGACGCTGCATATGTAGCGAAACATGTCGGGGGGGCTCTCTGTTTTATTTTAACACATGCTAGAATTAGGGCAATACTATTTAACAATTTAAAAATCTAACTGCCTAGCAATCCGTTGTTGGTCTCAGTGACCGCTGAACCTGTCTGGGTGCAAATACAGACGACAGACATATGTGTTCACTGGTCTAGCTGCTGGTTATTCAGACGGTACACTGCTACCACGGACGATACAGACGGCAGGCACACGTGCTTTTTAGCATAGCCACGCACGGCTATTATCCCTATCCATGCATTGAAAATTTTAACCCTATGTGTTGTTTTTGTCTGTATGTCTGTTTGCTGCAATAGCACAATAAAGATTATTAACTAAATTTAACGGTAGTTGGGAAATAGGGTTTTCTCTGCCTTTGGCATTTGTTTTCAATCTCAAGAATAAAACACAATCTCAAGAATAAGAGACAATCTCAAGAATAAGACTCAATCTCAAGAATAAGACACAATCTCAAGAATAAGACAATCTCAAGAATAAGACACAATCTCAAGACTACGACACAATCTCAAGACTACGACACAATCTCAAGAATAAAACACAATCTCAAGAATAAGACACAATCTCAAGAATAAGACAGAATCTCAAGAATAAGACTCAATCTCAAGAATAAGACACAATCTCAAAACGACGACCCAATCTCAAGAATAAGACACAATCTCAAGAATAAAACACAATCTCAAGACTACGACACAATCTCAAGAATAAGACACAATCTCAAGAATAAAACACAATCTCAAGACTACGACACAATCTCAAGAATAAGACACAATCTCAAGAATAAGACTCAATCTCAAGAATAAGACACAATCTCAAGACTACGACTCAATCTCAAGAATAAAACACAATCTCAGGAATAAGACAATCTCAAGAATAAGACACAATCTCAAGACTACGACACAATCTCAAGACTACGACAATCTCAGGAATAAGACACAATCTCAAGAATAAGACTCAATCTCAAGAATAAGACTCAATCTCAAGAATAAGACACAATCTCAAGAATAAGACAATCTCAAGAATAAGACACAATCTCAAGACTACGACACAATCTCAAGACTACGACACAATCTCAAGAATAAAACACAATCTCAAGAATAAGACACAATCTCAAGAATAAGACAGAATCTCAAGAATAAGACTCAATCTCAAGAATAAGACACAATCTCAAAACGACGACCCAATCTCAAGAATAAGACACAATCTCAAGAATAAAACACAATCTCAAGACTACGACACAATCTCAAGAATAAGACTCAATCTCAAGAATAAGACACAATCTCAAGACTACGACTCAATCTCAAGAATAAAACACAATCTCAGGAATAAGACAATCTCAAGAATAAGACACAATCTCAAGACTACGACACAATCTCAAGACTACGACAATCTCAGGAATAAGACACAATCTCAAGAATAAGACTCAATCTCAAGAATAAGACACAATCTCAAGACTACGACTCAATCTCAAGTATAAAACACAATCTCAAGAATAAGACACAATCTCAAGACTAAGACACAATCTTAAGAATAAAACACAATCTCAAGAATAAGACTAAATCTCAAGAATAAGACACAATCTCAAGACTACGACACAATCTCAAGAATAAGAGACAGTCAGGAAATCATGGGAAGATTAAGACGTCATCACTAGACAGAGATCAGGTTAGAATAAAGGTGTTCTCCCATAATCAACATTCATCCCTTATCCTACAGGACGGGTGATAGATATCTGATGGCTGGAAGTGCGAGCGCTGGGACCTCAGTGATCCCTAGAACGTAGGTCTATGTTTCCCCTGTGTACATGGAGCGTCAGTGCACATGCGTGACCACCGCCCCACTCACTGTCTACCGGACGGAGACCTCCGAGTTGCTCCATTGTCTGTCTGAACCTTAGTATAGCCGGGAAGGCGTACTCTGCAGTGAGAGGACAGGGAGCAGGGCTATGTCTCCATTTGGAGTGTCCGTATTGGACTTGGGAGACAGTTTTAGCTTCGTCCATTTTCTGGGCAGTGAATGGAGCAGTGGTCACTCCTGTGAACTATCGCTCCATTCACACAGGGGACTCGGGGACCTGCGTTCCTGTAAACGCTGGGGTCCTAGCGCTCGCACCTCCAGCCATCTGACATCACACAATTTTGTTTGTGGGAAAACACCTTTTAGATTTGGAGGGTTCCTTCTTTTAGATTGTAAGCTCCTAGGAGCAGGGCTTAAGATTTGGTGGAACCCTTAGGAAATGGTGGGATCCTCTCTTTAGCGTTAGGCGTCCTGGTAATAATTGATTGTGAACTGTCGGAGAGGATTCCTTTCGTTACATTGTAATGTAGACGTGTCACATTGTATTGGATGTTATAACCAGACTCTGCTTTATGTCCAGATGCAGTAGGCAGACGATCGATCTGATCCAGGGTGATCTCCGATCGCCACATATGGGGTCAGGAAGGAATTATTTTTCCCCTTAGAGACAGATCTCCGGGGGTTTTCTTCGCCTTCCTCTGGATCACTGGGTTGTGGCTCTTACCTCAGGACCTTACAATGAGAATTGTCCTTTGTGACAATCGCTGGGCGGTCAGATTGACTGTCACCAGGAGTTTACACCCCCCAGGTCCTGAATTAAGAGCCACAACTCTCATCATTTAATAAAATAGAGAAAGTCATTCTTTTTATGACACTTCTGCTTATTGCTAAAAACCACCGTCTCTCGTGTCGTTATTCTCCGGGATTCTTCCATAACACGGGTGTAATATAATAGAGGAGGGGGCAGATTTATGTAGACCAGCGTTCCATAGACCAGTCTGAAACAGAAGTGTCTCGGAGTAAAGCGCGGCCACATTTCTAAGAGGTCCAGGTCTCTGAATAAATTTGGCGCATTTTGGTCTGTTTTAGAGTCAGGAAAGAAAGCGAAGATTTACTCTACAATCTGCAGCGTTTTCTGTGGTAAGAATTAGTAAATGTGTCAGACCTATGGCGGCCCCGGCCCTTTACAATTAACCCCGTCTAATGTTCACAAGTATTGGGAGACTAGAAAAGCTGCAAATTTTATCACAAATAGGGCGTGCGCCAACATTGCGTCATTTCTACCTCAGAAAGCTGACGTCATTCCATTGATAAATTCCCCCAGGATCATTGGTAACCCCCATATTATCTGGAGCAGAACCGGCCAGTCCTCACTCCAACATCCACCACGTCCTGCAGTTTACAATATTCAGCCAAGGATTGCCACCTTTTTACCATAAAATATCGACCAGGGTAAATACGGGCGGTGGTTTTCAGGGGTGACTTAACACAGAGTTTGTTTTGAAGGCGGGAGCCCGAAGAAGAGCCACAGGGGCCAGGTTTGAGGAAAACATTTTTCAGCAAAAAACTTCTAATATGTGTAACGTCCGCGGCTGCGGCTCATCGTTCCTACTTACCCCCCCCCCCCCCCCCCCCCGACGGCCGCGACCGCAGACTACCTAGTGCTGACCGACATCTCCTTCCTAGGAGACGCCAGTACTCTGTTATGTCCGTGGCTGCGGGCCATCAGCGCCACTCTCCCCATGACAGCCGAAGCCACGAGTCGGCGAGCGCTGGACCCAGTCTCCTTCCCAGGAGACGCCAGCAATCGCTTCCACTCACCTCAGCCGGATCCAGTAAGAGCAGCGCGCACACCGGACTTTGATGAAGCATTAGGCCGTGAGTACACTGGACTATAAAAGGGGTCCGGCCCCCTACATTCCGTACTATCCTGGTCGAGTACTGTGTTGAGCCAAAGTCATGCCGTGCTGTATACTACGCCTGACCTGCTTCACCTCGCCTGACGTCTACCTGCTGCCTAGTCCCAGCCGAGCCTGCCCTGCTGCTGCCCGAGCTGCCACACGTACCTATACGAACTATAGACGTTGACCTGTGCCCTGTTGGCCAGCTGCCATAATGCCAAGGCGGTACGTCCCAGTGGGTCCACAAACCCTACGTGACAGTACGCTCAGGCCATGGACCCCGCTAGTCGATTCAAGACCATGACGACGTCTCAAGAGATGCGGGGGCGGATATGCTAGACCTCCAGTCTAGACAGGACCAACTCCTCCAGGCGTTGATCATTCTTGCACGTCGGCAGGAGGCACAAGCTGCCGTTCCTCCTACTACACCTACTGGCAGTGTTGATCCTCAGACTACACCTCTTGGCAGTGTGGACCCGCGTGTTTCTTTGCCACTTCCTGACCGCTATGATAGAGACGCAAGTACCTGTCGTGGATTTCTGAATCAGTGCCAGATCCACTTCAGCCTGCATAGTAGGACATTTTCGTCTGATGGTGCAAGGGTCGCTTTCATCATCTTTCTCCTCATTGATTATCCTATGCCAAGGAGACACCTCCGTGAGTGAGTGCACCATCCACATCCGCACCCTGGTGGGAGAGCTGTTATGGAACAATGAGGCCCTGGTGGCTGCATTCTGGCATGGACTGGCTCCTGGCATTCTTCTGTCCACCCGGATTGATATACGGATCCGAGAACACCTCCAAGAGGTTCAACGAGAGGGAGTCCTTCCCAGTCTGGCTCCTACTTTTCAACAACCCCTGCTGTCCTCAGATGTCGATCCTCCTAAGGAGTCTGTGATAATGGACCAGTGTAAGCTATCCTCCCAGGACAGACAACGCAGACACACTTCTGGACTCTGTCTTTATTGCGGCCGCATTGGCCATCTTGTGTACCTGTGCCCCCAAAAAGCCCAACGCCTATTGTTGCTAGGAGTGACAACCTTGGGTAAGAAAGGACTTCCCTCTAGATTGTCCATGCCTGTGACCATAGTGTCCGGCGAGAGAACGCATCAGGTCTCTGCGTATCTGGACTCTGGATCCGCTGCTAATTTAATCCGTAGAGACCTGGTGGACCTTCTTCAATTACCCACCACACCTCTGGAGAGCCCGTTGACAGTTGCTTCAGTAGATGGACTACCTCTCTCAGACCCAGTTATAGCTGTGACCAAGCCGCTGAGGCTCCAAGTACGAGCCCTTTACTCCAAATTTCTGCAGGTCTATGTCCTATCCAAAGCTGTTAACCCTGTGTTGCTGGGCCTGCCTTGGCTCCGAATGCATGCCCCAGTCCTGGACTGGAATTCTGGAGAGGTTCTCTAGTGGGGACCTGAGTGTCAAAGCCGTTGCCTGGTGCAGATTTGTTAGATTCAGCCTTCTCTGCCTCGGTCATTGGCTGGATTGCCGGGTCATTATTCTGTATTTTCGGACGTCTTCAGCAAGAGGGAGGTGGAGACATTGCCCCCACATCGGGCGTATGACTGCCCTATCGAGCTGATTCCTGGTGCATCCCTTCCCCGTGTTAGGGTATATCCTCTCTCCTTGCCAGAGACTCTGTCCATGTCCGCCTATGTGAAAGAGAACATGGAAAGGTGCTTCATACGAAAATCTTCCTCCCGGCAGGAGCCGGGTACTTCTTTGTCAAAAAGAGAGATGGCTCTCTCCGTCCTTGTATCGACTACCGAGGTCTCAACCAGATCACGGTGAAGAATAAATATCCATTGCCACTGATCTCTGAACTGTTTGATCGTATAAGTGGTGCCAAGATTTTTTCTAAACTAGACCTGCGTGGGGCTTACAACCTAATGCGGATTCGCCATAGAGCGCTTTTTGGGAATTGCCAATATTTACAGACAGTTTATTTTAAACTTCTCCTCACTGACTTCTCCTATATGTAACCTCACTAAGAAGGGCATGAACGCCAAGGTGTGGACACCCGAGGCAGAGTCCGCATTCAATAGCCTGAAAAGAGCCTTCACGTCAGCCTCTATCCTCCATCATCCGGATGTCTCTCTGCAGTTCTCGTTGGAGGTGGATGCATCCTCTGTCGGTACTGGTGCACTCCTGTTCCAGAGAGGTCCCAAGGGCAAGTCAATGGTATGTAGATATTTCTCTAAGCTCTTCTTTTCCGCAGAACGCAACTACTCGATTGGGGATCTGGAGTTACTAGCCATCAAATTGGCTCTGGAAGAGTGGAGACATCTACTAGATGGTGAAGCTCATCCGATCCTAATTTTTACAGACCACAAGAATCTGACCTACCTCCAGACGGCTCAATGGTTGAACCCTCGTCAGGCCAGGTGGTCACTGTTCTTTACCAGGTTCCAGTTTGAGCTCCATTATCGCCCGGCCGACAAGAATGTGAGGGCCGATGCCTTGTCCGGGTCTTTTGAGACGGAAGACACCATTGAGATTCCACAGAACATTGTTGATACGTCTTGCATTGTCTCTGTCAATCCTCTGCAAGTTGGGGACATTCCTCCAGAGAGGACTTTTGTGCGCCTGGCTGATCGTGCAAGAATCCTCTGCTGGGGACACTCCTCTAGACTGGCAGGTCACGCGGGGATCCGTCAGACCCGGGATCTGATTGCTCATCATTTCTGGTGTCCCACGCTGCCCAACGACATTATGGACTTTGTTTATTCCTGTTCAGTATGTGCAGCCAAATAGGTCGCTCACATTTCAGATCTGCTGGTCTGCTCCAGTCATTGCCTGTGCCCAATGCCCCCCGGCAGCATATAGCTATGGACTTTAATATGGACCTGCCTCTGTCTGCCGGATGCAGTACTATCTGAGTGGTGGTGGATCGATTTTTGAAGATCGCCCACTTCGTTGCTCTGACCGGTCTTCCTTCTGCTCCTCAGCTGGCCAAGCTGTTCATCTAACACATCTTCCGCCTGCACGGCTTGCCGCAGCATATTGTGTCCGATCGGGGGGGGGGGGAAGTTCAACCCGAAGTTCTGGAGAGCCCTCTGCGGACTCCTCGGTTTGAAGTTGGACTTTTCCTCAAACTACCATCTTCAGTCCAATGGTCAGTTCGAGAGGATCAATCAGATCTTGGAGAACTACCTACGCCACTTCATCTCCAAGCAGCATGATGACTGGCTGCAGCTGCTTCCGTGGGCTGAGTTCTCATATAATAATCACACCAGCGAGTCCACAAGGAATACACCGTTCCAAATTATCTACGGCCAACACCCACGATACCTCCGAGGTACCAGCCGCTGACTCCGCTTTTAGAGACTTCCCTGCAGATCTGGCAGCAGACTCGATCCTCCAACCTAATGGCAGTCGACCGCATGAAACGGAAGGCTGACACAAGGAAAAGAGAACCTCCTCATTTTCTCCCTGGCATGAAGGTCTGGCTATCTTCTAGGAATATTCGACTAAGCGTGCCATCATGCAAATTTGCTCCCAGGTTCCTCGGACCCTTCGAAATTCTACAGCAGATCAACCCTGTCGCCTACAAGCTTCGGCTGCCTCCTTCCCTCAAGATCCCCAACTCCTTCCATGTCTCCCTCCTGAAGCCGGCGGTTCTAAACCGCTATACCAAAACTCCTAGCCCTGCCGTTGCCTCCAGCGGCGGTCCTTCAGACACCTTTGAGGTTAAGGAGATCTTGAACACCAAAAAAGTGAGAGGAAAGACTTTTTATTTGGTGGATTGGAGGGGGTTTGGTCCTGAAGAGAGATCCTGGGAGCCAGAAGAGAACCTCAATGCTCCTACTCTTCTGAAAAAGTTTCTCTTTCGCTCTGGTCCCAAGAAGAGGGGGGATATTGTCATGTCCGTGGCTGCGGGCCACCAGCGCCACTCTCCCCATGACAGCCGCAGCCAGGAGTTGGCGAGCGCTGGCCACAGTTTCCTTCCCAGGAGACGCCAGCACTCGCTTCCACTCACCTCAGTTGGTTACCATAGGGTGAGCGTGCACGCTCGTGCCCGTTCTTAAAGGGGCAGCGCGCGCACCGTACTTTGATGAAGCATCAGGCCGTGAGTACCCTGGACTATAAGAGGGCTCCGGCCCCCTGCTTCGATGCCTGAGCATTGTTGTTGTTTCCCTAGTTTGTCTATGCAATGGTCTCCTAGTGTGTTCCTGTTTCCTGCATTCTATACTATCCTGGTCGAGTGCTGTGTTGAGCCAAAGTCGTGCCATGCTGTATACCATGCCTGACCTACTTCACCTCGCCTGACGTCTACCTGCTGCCTAGTCCCTGCCGAGCGTGCCTTGCTACTGTCCGAGCTGCCACAGGTACCCTCTATGAACTATAGACTTTGACCTGCGCCCTGTTGGCCAGCTGCCATTCTGCCAAGGCGGTACGGCCCAGTGGGTTGACAAACCTTACGTGACATACTCACTGCCGCTCTGCAGCGGCTTCTGGCATGCGCATGCTTGAGCATTGTTTGTATACCTATGTTAGTCTTGCAAATGGTACATTAGTGGTATCCTGTTCCCAGTGTTCCTGTGTCCTGCTACTTGCATCCTCTGTCCCGTGCTGTATTTGTTCCTGTGCTGTCTCTAGTGTTGGAGTCGTGTTGTGACGTCTGTTACCACTGCATGACTGTATACGGCCTCTTAGGCTGTCATCTGCGGCCTGCAGGACACCGTAGCTCCCTCAGGAAAGGAGCGAGCAGGCTGAAGAATAAGCGGCAAGGTGCTAGAAGTGGCTCTGCTCCGGAACCCCGGCTCTGGGGAAGCCCCTGACATCACTGTCTACGTTGGTGTGTGGCAGTATCTACTGAGGGCACTGTGGCATTATCTACGGGTGGCTGTCTGGCAGTATCTAGAGAGGACACTGTGGCATTATCTACGGGTGGCTGTCTGGCAGTATCTATAGAGGACACCGTGGCATTATCTACGGGTGCGTGTGTGGCAGTATATGCAGATGGCACTGTGGCATTATCTACGGATGGGTGTGTGGCAGTGTAACGGCTGCTGCGCCGTTCCCCGCCGTCCCCACGGCCTCTGCTCCGGTTCCGGCGCACTCCATCACCAACTGCTCATCCCGAGCTCGACTTTATCCGATCCGGACGCTCTGCTGGCCATGGACGGCGTCAAGTGAGTGCATCCTTTACCTCATTTCGCGGCCGTCCCTGCTTGCTCAACCAAGTTCCCCGTGAATTCCCTGTGCCCTGGTTCCCTGTTTCCATCCCTTCTGCCTTTTGTCTGGATTTCCCGTTACTGACCTCTGTTTGAACTTGACTATCCTTGTCTGCCGCCTGCCTTGACCCATTGCTGCCATACCCGTTACAACGCCTGCCGCCTGCCTTGACCTATTGCTGCCATTGCCGTTACGATGTCTGCTGCCTGCCTTGACCTATTGCTGCCATACCCGTTACGACGTCTGCCGCCTGCTTTGACCTATTGCTGCCACACCTGTTACGACATCTGCTGCCTGTCCTGACTCCTGCCTATCCATCCGACCGCCTCTACCCGCTGTGCCAAGCGTTGCCTGGATTCCAAGCACCATCTCCCAGACGACATTGAGGATCCACGAACAAACCGGTGAGAACAGTTATAGGTTGAACAAGCCATGGATCCCCTTGACACAGCCCTGCCGGACACGGCTGATATGGCTCAGGAGCTTTCTAGACAAAGAAGTCTGCCAAGATCAGCTGTTTCAGCTACTGCAGAATGTATCCACTCGTTTGAACGAACTAGCGCCTCCGGCGCCTCCAATACCACCACCACCGCAAGCTCCTGTCTACAGTCCTGGACTACACCTACCTACACCTGCCCGCTATGAGGGAGACCCCAAGACCTGCAGGGGATTTTTTAGCCTATGCACCATCCACTTTGAAGTCATGGCACATCATTTTTCCTCAGACCGGGCTATATCCTGTCCCTGCTGTCTGGTGAAGTGCTGGCTTGGGCATCGCCCTTGTGGGAGAGAAACGACCCCATCATGTACAACATTCAGAACTTTCTCTCCACGTTTAAAAGGGTGTTTGAAGAACCGGGTCGAGCCTCTTCTGCAGCTTCCTCTCTACTCAAGCTCCGGCAAGGAACCTCCACTGTAGGCCAATACACCATTCAATTCCGCACCTTGGCTACTGAACTCCAGTGGAATAATGAGGCTTTGGTATCGACCTTCTGGGAGGGTCTGGCGGGCCGAATCAAGGATGAACTTGCTGGCCGAGACCTTCCACCGTCCTTGGATGACTTGATTACTCTAGCTAATCGTATAGATATACGTTTTTGTGAGAGACAACGAGAATCTGCTCGAGGCAATCGTACATCACGGTTGGCACCAACCTTCCAAAGACCTCTTCTGGCCTCATCTTCCTCCCGGTCGGACGAACCCACGCAGGTGGAGAGTACAAGACTCACGCCTGAGGAACGCCAGAATAGACGCAAGTTGAATTTATGTTTGTATTGTGGTGGAAAAACGCACTTCCTCAGAGACTGTCCAGTGAGGCCGGAAAACTCCAACGCCTAGGGCAAGTAGGAGAGGCTACCCTAGGTGGAATACCTTCCTCTCAGAAGATGACCATACCAGCGAAGCTGTCCTTTGCAGGAACCACTTTCGACGTTCAAGCCTTCCTAGATTCCGGATCCGCTGGGAATTTTCTGTGCCAGTCCTTGGTAAATCGCTACCAAATCCCAGTGCAAAGACTAACCAAACCATTATCCATTGCTTCTGTAGATGGGAGGCTTCTACATGAAACTATTTATCTCGTCACTGAGCCCATTCTCCTGTTAACTGGGGCGCTATGTAGCGCCAATGGCCGCGGGCCGTCGAGTTTACTCACCTCCCGACGCCCGCAGCCATGGATCTGTGAGCGCTGGCCTCCGTCTCCCTCCTAGGAGATGCCAGCGCTCACTTCCGCTCCGTTTGGCTGGATCCCGTAGGGTGCGCGCGCACGCTCGCGCCCGGCCTTAAAGGGCCAGCACGCGCAATTAGGAAATCGTCATTACCATCAACTGCCACGATTTCCTGGTCTATAAGAAGGTCCCTGGCCTTCTAATCCTTGCCTGAGCGTTGTTAGTCTTTCCCAGTCTGTCTCGCAAATGGTTCCTTAGTGTCTCCCGTTCCAGCTGTTACCCGTGCCCTGTTACCGTTCCTGTATTCTGTATTGTTCCTGTGCCTACCCGCGTTCAAGTGTCTTCTCCCACGTCAAGTGCCATCTGCAACGTCAAGTGCCATCGGATACTGCCCGCCACGTCTTGCGCCACTTGCCGCACCTGCCTCCATCCGTGCTGAAGCCACAACCACCGCCCGGACTATTTCAGGTACCCAAGCATACTGTCTACCATTTACTTCTGCATAGACTGTGACCTGGTCAGCTGCCTCCCCGCTACGGCGGAGCGGCCTAGTGGGTCCACATACCCTGTGCCCGTGACACGCTGCACCAGGAACGTATCTCCTTCTATGTGTTAAAGAACTCTCTGAACCCTTTTCTTCTGGGTCTACCGTGGTTGCAGAAGCACTCTCCCGTTATTGACTGGACTGGAGGTCAAATTACCCGCTGGAGTGACTTCTGTCACCAACATTGTCTACAATCCATTCGCCCACCCATGCCTCAGTCTACAGAACCTAACTCGGAAGGACTTCCTACTCCATACAAAAGCTTCTCTGATGTCTTCTGTAAACAACAAGCTGAATCGCTGCCTCCTCACAGGCCATACGACTGTGCCATAGACCTGGTCCCCAACGCCACGCCTCCCAGAGGTCGAGTCTACCCTTCTGTTCTTGCCCGAGACTGAGGCCATGTCTCGGTATGTCCAAGAAAATCTGGAGAGAGGATTCATCCGTAAGTCCTCCTCTCCTGCCGGTGCAGGTTTTTCTTTGTGGGAAAAAAAGACGGCTCCCTGCGTCCTTGTATTGATTACCGAGGATTGAATAATATCACGTTAAAGAACAAGTTCCCGTTACCATTGATCTCAGAACTCTTTGACCATCTACGGGGGGCGAAAATCTTCACCAAACTAGACCTTCGTGGAGCTTATAACCTCATCCGTATCCGCGAGGGAGACGAATGGAAAACCGCCTTCAATACTCGTGATGGGCATTTTGAATACCTTGTCATGCCCTTCGGACTTTGTAATGCTCCTGAGGTTTTCCAGGCCTTTGTTAATTACATTTTTCGAGATCTGTTGTACAGCTGTGTGGTGGTATACCTAGACGACATTTTAATCTTTTCTCCCAATATTTAAACTCATCGTGTGCATGTGCGCCAAGTGTTACAGCGTCTGCGAGAGAACTCTCTGTTTGCCAAGCTAGAGAAATGCCTCTTCGAGAAAACCAGCCTGCCTTTCCTGGGGTATGTCATTTCCGACCAGGGTCTTCAAATGGATCCAGCCAAGCTGTCCTCAATTCTCAACTGGCCTCGTCCGCAAGGACTCAAAGCTGTCCAATGCCTGCTGAGATTCGCAAATTATTACTGCCAGTTTATTCCTCATTTCTCCTCTATGACAGCTCCTATTTCTGCTCTGACCAAAAAGGGGGTTAATGCCAAAGACTGGACCACGGAGGCCGAAGCCACATTCCAAGCTCTTAAAGCTGCCTTCTCGGGGCGTGGCTAGGCGCGCAGCGGGAGCAGTCGCATGGTTCGATAGCTCTGCACTGAACCCATGTCCTCATCATCCTGCAGATATTATACCTGGGCTAAACTTACCTCATAGTGGCACTGAAGTACCTGGCGATACGAGGAGGACGGTATGGGACCTACGCGTGGGCAATCGGTGACTAAATAGCTCCAGGAATATGCTAGGGGAGAGGGGCAAGATGGCGGCCGCTCCCCTCTGCCTCCGCGTGCTCGTGGATCTGATGGTGCGGCTAAATCTGCAGCTGCAGGCGATTCAACAGCGGGAGAGACTGCACCCACCCTACAGGAAGTCTCTGAGATGTTGCCCCAAGCCATCTCGTCCTGCAAAACTTTGTTGACAGGTAAGCTGGAAGAGGTCAGAATTGATATAGGCCTGCTTAGGCAGGATATGCATAATCTGCGTGAGAGATTGACACATGCTGAGGAACGTATATCGGGTGTGGAAGATAGAGTGGCACCTGTACCGGAGGCGATTGCGGCATTAGAGACTGCGGCTAAACTCTGGAAGAAAAAATCCGACGATTTAGAAAGCTGGCTGCGCTGGAATAACCTCAGAGTCCTAGACTTACCTGAGAAGGTGGAGGGTCAGAACCCGATAGAATTCATCTTAAAATGGCTGCGTGATTTATTCCCGGATGCGTTTTTTTCTGCTGCGTTTGCTGTAGAGCGGGCGCACAGAGTTCCGGCGAGACCGTTACCACTGGGTGCACCTCCTAGGCCCATGCTGGTGCGTCTCTTAAACAGCAATGACCGGGACTTGATTCTGAGATTGGCTCGCAAGTTGCTGGAAATCCGCTTCAATGGCTCAGCGGTCTCCATTTTTCCAGATTTTAGTGCGGATCTACAGAAACGGAGGGCTACCTTTATGTCAGTTAAACGATGACTGCGGGATCTGAACATCTCGTATTCCATGGCATACCCGGCCAGGCTTCGGGTTGTGGATGGAGATCGCTCTATATTCTTCACGACGCCAAAGGATGCTGATGACTGGGTGAACCGCCAACGACAATCACCGCACCGCTAAGTCGCTTCTCCCAGACTTTCTGGAATATTCTGTGTCAAGGAAGCCGAATACTGCTATTGTATGATTATCTGCTAGCAAGAAATGTATTCTTATTGCTTACAATTTTTGCCTTTCCATATCCTTTTATCTTATTGGGTAGATGTGATATTGCCGCTACTTTAGTATACTTTTCTCTGTACTTCTATGCTTTACTACAGGTATTAATTAATATTGAGACACATGGGTTCTCCCCCCGTACATGCCCGACCACAGTGATGAGAGGGATGTATTGACGTTTTTGATGTCACGTCATGTTGACGATATAGCTTATGCTGTATTCTACTGTTTCTTCCCTGCTATACTACAGGTTGGACCTATGAGAGGTCTGTTAGTTATGTGTTTTACCATGCACACGTTTTACGCCTATATTCTGTCTACTGATGCTTGTACTGATGATGAGTCCCATCTCCCCAATACTTTTCCTTCTCTCCTGAATGGCTAGGATTACTGTTATGTCCTGGAATGTCCGGGGGATGGGCTCCGCAAAGAAAAGAGCTATGATTTTTTCACAAATACGAAAATATACTCCGCAAATTCTTTGTATACAAGAGACCCACTTAACATCCTGCACATCGCGGGTCTTGAATAGACCATGGGTTCAGTGGTCACGCCACTCATGTTGCTCCTCCTATTCCAGAGTGGTTTCTATCCTTATACATAGGTCACTATTATGGGAGGTAGACACTGTTAAGGTGGATGCTGAGGGGCGTTATGTTTCTATTCACGCTTTTATTAATAATAACCCCTATGTGATTATAGGATTATACATTCTGCCGCCGGCATCATTAACTGTAATTTACAAGGCGGCAACTTTTGCGGCCTCCTACCCTAATGCTACACTTCTCTGTATGGGGGACCTAAATATGGTAATGGATGTA
Organism: Rhinoderma darwinii; assembly: GCF_050947455.1. NCBI lineage: Eukaryota > Metazoa > Chordata > Amphibia > Anura > Rhinodermatidae > Rhinoderma > Rhinoderma darwinii. The sequence continues at coordinate 281,531 of NW_027464116.1, forward strand.
GTGCTTGATAGATTTCGAGCTTCCCAGATTTCCGGTTCCAGGTCGTCGATTAGTTTGTCTCTCAAAATATTGATGGCGGAGCTGGGCTGGATAGACTTATTTCGGTTTGCACACCCCTCCACAAAGATGTACTCATGCTCTTCGTTAGGCCATAGTTCCCTATCCCGCATTGATTATGTCTTTGGCAATTCCTTATTAATGTCCCTATCGCCACAGGTTGTATATAAGCCCTGGGGTGTATCGGATCACTCCCCTGTCTTGACGTGCCTACTCCACCTAGACCTAGGGGTTGGAAAATGCACCCTTTTTGGTTAAAGGCTATTGGCCTGCAAGATCGGATCCCTGATCAACTGTCGGTGTTCCTACAGGATCATAGTCTGTTTGAACATATTGGTATTAAGTGGGACACCCTTAAGGCGTATCTGAGAGGGTGCCTTAAATCTACCATTTCATACTTAAAACGTAATGCCACAAAAATGGAGGAAGATCTGCCTGCGCAATGTACAGAGCTTGAAAGAGTGTACGTAGCAGATCCATCTGACCTTAATACGCAGAACTGGCTTAAAGTCGGTCGACAATTTTTGATGTATTTACAGGATAGAGCGAACAGGATTTTTTTTTTCATGAAACAGACCCACTTTGAACTAGGAAATCAGTCTAGTAAATTGTTGGCGCATATTGTAAAACAGAACACTCAATCCCCCTCTATTCTTAAAATACGTTCTGTAGATGGGACTGATCTGATAGATACCTTTGATATTGCTGACAGATTTGCACAGTATTACAGAGATTTATATTCCTCAAGGGTTAACTATACTCCTCCCGACCTGCACTCCTTCTTGAATAATATTGTATTTCCCACTCTGTCTGACTCGGATAGAACGCTCATGGATGCTGATATTACTTTGGAGGAGATTTCGAGAGCCATCCATGACCTTGCAAAGGGTAAATCACCGTGACCCGATGGTATTCCTATAGAAGTATATTGTACATATGCAGAACATGTTGTCCCTGATATGCATGCAATGTTCACACATTCGCTGGAGACGGCATCGTTACCTGAATCCCTGAATAATGCGACTATTGTTATATTATTAAAACCGGATAAGGATCCGTTAGACTGTGCGTCATATAGACCTATATCGCTTTTAAACAGTGACTATAAGGTTCTCACCAAGATATTGGCAACTAGGCTGAACTCAGTCATACATACTATTATTCATCCGGACCAGACGGGCTTTATGCTCGGGAAATCCACATCAGATAACATTAGGAGAGTACAGGTGGTGACACAAGTGGGTATAGCTCTGAACAAGGATTGGGCGGTGGCCTCACTGGACGCTGCCAAAGCGTTCGATTCAATTGAATGGCCATATTTGTTAGAGGTATTACGCCGATTTGGTTTTGGGCCTCAGTTTATAAAGTGGGTTTCCATATTGTATAAATCCCCTAGGGCCCAAATTTTGATTAATGATGTCCTATCCCTGTATTTTCGACTTGCTGGAGGCACACGGCAGGGCTGCCCGTTATCCCCATTACTGTTCAATATGTCCATAGAACCATTGGCCTTACTTATACGTCAGGACAGCGGGAGCTCAGGGAGTTAAATGCATGGCTGAAGTCTTGGTGTAGAGGAGAAGGATTTGGGTTCCTAGAGCACTGGGCTGACTTTTCATTGGGGTACAAACTGTATTCTGCAGATGATTTGCACCTAAATGGAAGGGGGTCCGCTGTGCTGGGGGAGAGAATTCTAGCTGGGGTGGTGGAGTGTT